>NW_025956950.1:0-49862 GCF_023159225.1 Perognathus longimembris pacificus
AGCTGCCTACCCCCTTAGTAAATGCAGGTCCTAAATGAGATTTTTTCCCTGTTCCCTCACCACAATCCAGATTCTTTGGGGGAGTTACCAGTACAGTAACCATACCAGGAAGTACTTAATTTATTAAGCTACTTCTTTTCTTAATCTCAGTGGAGATATTTACTGATAAACAGCTACCCATGCATCATTTTCATGTCGTTTCTAAATGAGCTTTTATCTCTCTCCCCTCACCACAAATCAGATTCTTCTGAGGAGTTCCCAGTACATTATCCTTTCCTCTGTGTAATTACCTTAACAAGCTCCAGCTGTTTTTATTCTCAGAAGGCATACTCCCTGATATACAGCTGCCAACCCCCTTCGTAAGTGCAGGTCCTAAATGAGCTTTTTTCTCTGTTCCCTCACCACAATCAAGATTCTTTTGGGGAGTTACCAGTACAATAACCATACCAGGAAGTACTTAATTTATTAAGCTCCTGCTTTTCTTAATCTCAGTGGAGATATTTACTGATAAACAGCTACCTACGCAGCATGTTCATGTCGTTCTTAAATGAGCTTTTATCTCTCTCCCCTCACCACAAATCAGTTTCTTCTGTGGAGTTCCCAGTACATTATCCTTTCCCCTGTGTAATTACCTTAACAAGCTCCAGCTGTTTTTATTCTCAGAAGGTTTACTCCCTGATATACAGCTGCCTACCCCCTTCGTAAGTGCAGGTCTGAAATGAGCTTTTCTCTCTCTTCCCTCACCACAATCCAGATTCTTTTGGGGAGTTACCAGTACAGTAACCATACTAGGAAGTACTTAATTTATTAAGCTACTGCTTTTCTTAATCTCAGTGGAGATATTTACTGATAAACAGCTACCTACGCAGCATGTTCATGTCCTTCTTAAATGAGCTTTTATCTCTCTCCCCTCAACACAAATCAGATACTTCTGAGGAGTTCCCAGTACAATATCCTTTCCGCTGTGTAATTACCTTAACAAACTTCAGCTGTTTTTATTCTCAGAAGGTTTACTCCCTGATATACAGCTGCCTACCCCCTTCGTAAGTGCAGGTCCTAAATGAGCTTTTTTCTCTGTTCCCTCACCAAAATCAAGATTCTTTTGGGGAGTTTCCAGTACAGTAACCAAACCAGGAAGTACTTAATTTATTAAGCTACTGCTTTTCTTAATCTCAGTGGAGATATTTACTGATAAACAGCTACCTACGCAGCATGTAATGTCGTTCCTAAATGAGCTTTTATCTCTCTCCCCTATCCACAAATAAGATTCTTCTGAGGAGTTCCCAGTACATTATCCTTTCCCCTGTGTAATTACCTTAACAAGCTCCAGCTGTTTTTATTCTCAGAAGGGATACTCCCTGATATACAGCTGCCAACCCCCTGCGTAAGTGCAGGTCCTAAATGAGCTTTTTTCTCTGTTCCCTCAACACAATCCAGATTCTTTTGGGGAGTTACCAGTACAGTAACCATACCAGGAAGTACTTAATTTATTAAGCTCCTGCTTTTCTTAATCTCAGTGGAGATATTTACTGATAAACAGCTACCTAGGCAGCATGTTCATGTCGTTCCTAAATGAGCTTTTTTCTCTCTTCCCTCACCACTAATCAGATTCTTCTGAGGAGTTCCCAGTACATTATCCTTTCCCCCGTGTAATTTCCGTAACAAGCTCCTGCTGTTTTTATTCTGAGAAGGTTTACTCCCTGATATACAGCTGCCTACCCCCTTCGTAAGTGCAGGTCCTAAATGAGCTTTTTTCTCTGTTCCCTCACCAAAATCAAGATTCTTTTGGGGAGTTTCCAGTACAGTAACCATACCAGGAAGTACTTAATTTATTAAGCTACTGCTTTTCTTAATCTCAGTGGAGATATTTACTGATAAACAGCTACCTACGCAGCATGTTCATGTCATTCCTAAATGAGCTTTTATCTCTCTCCCCCTCACCACAAATCAGATTCTTCTCAGGAGTTCCCAGTACATTATCCTTTCCCCTGTGTAATTACCTTAACAAGCTCCAGCTGGTTTTATTCTCAGAAGGGATACTCCCTGATATACAGCTGCCACCCCCCTTCGTAAGTGCAGGTCCTAAATGAGCTTTTTTCTCTGTTCCCTCAACGCAATCCAGATTCTTTTGGGGAGTTACCAGTACAGTAACCATACCAGGAAGTACTTAATTTATTAAGCTCCTGCTTTTCTTAATCTCAGTGGAGATATTTACTGATAAACAGCTACCTAGGCAGCATGTTCATGTCGTTCCTAAATGAGCTTTTTTCTCTCTTCCCTCACCACTAATCAGATTCTTCTGAGGAGTTCCCAGTACATTATCCTTTCCCCTGTGTAATTTCCGTAACAAGCTCCTGCTGTTTTTATTCTCAGAAGGTTTACTCCCTGATATACAGCTGCCTACCCACTTCGTAAGTGCAGTACCTAAATGAGGTTTTTTCTCTGTTCCCTCACCACAATCCAGATTCTTTTGGGGAGCTACCAGTACAGTAACCATACCAGGAAGTACTTAATTCATTAAGCTACTGCTTTTCATAATCTCAGTGGAGATATTTACTGATAAACAGCTACCTACGCAGCATGTTCAACGTCGTTCCTAAATGAGCTTTTTTTCTCTCTCCCCTCATCACAAATCAGATTCTTCTGAGGAGTTCCCAGTACATTATCCTTTCCCCTGTGTAATTACCTTAACAAGCTCCAGCTGTTTTTATTCTCAGAAGGTTTACTCCCTGATATACAGCTGCCTACCCCCTTCGTAAGTGCAGGTCTTAAATGAGCTTTTTTCTCTCTTCCCTCACCACAATCCAGATTCTTTTGGGGAGTTACCAGTACAGTAACCACACTAGGAAGTACTTAATTTATTAAGCTACTGCTTTTCTTAATCTCAGTGGAGATATTTACTGATAAACAGCTACCTACGCAGCATGTTCATGTCGTTCTTAAATGAGCTTTTATCTCTCTCCTCTCACCACAAATCAGATTCTTCTGAGGAGTTCCCAGTACATTATCCTTTCCCCTGTGTAATTACCTTAACAAGCTCCAGCTGTTTTTATTCTCAGAAGGTTTACTCCCTGATATACAGCTGCCTACCCCCCTTCGTAAGTGCAGGTCCTAAATGAGCTTTTTTCTCTGTTCCCTCACCACAATCCAGATTCTTTTGGGGAGTTTCCAGTACAGTAACCATACCAGGAAGTACTTAATTTATTAAGCTACTGCTTTTCTTAATCTCAGTGGAGATATTTACTGATAAACAGCTACCTACGCAGCATGTTCATGTCGTTCCTAAATGAGCTTTTATCTCTCTCCCCTCAACACAAATCAGATTCTTCTGAGGAGTTCCCAGTACATTATCCTTTCCCCTGTGTAATTACCTTAACAAGCTCCAGCTGTTTTCATTCTCAGAAGGGATACTCCCTGATATACAGCTGCCAACCCCCTTCGTAAGTGCAGGTCCTAAATGAGCTATTTTCTCTGTTCCCTCAACATAATCCAGATTCTTTTGGGGAGTTACCAGTACAGTAAGCATACCAGGAAGTACTTAATTTATAAAGCTCCTGCTTTTCTTAATCTCAGTGGAGATATTTACTGATAAACAGCTACCTATGCAGCATGTTCATGTCGTTCCTAAATGAGCTTTTTTCTCTCTCCCCTCACCACAAATCAGATTCTTCTGAGGAGGTCCAAGTACATTATCCTTTCCCCTGTGCAATTTCCGTAACAAGCTCCTGCTGTTTTTATTCTCAGATGGTTTACTCCCTGATATACAGCTGCCTACCCCCTTCGTAAGTGCAGTTCCTAAATGAGCTTTTTTCTCTGTTCCCTCACCACAATCCAGATTCTTTTGGGGAGTTACCAGTACAGTAACCTTACCAGGAAGTACTTAACTCATTAAGCTACTGCTTTTCTTAATCTCAGTGGAGATATTTACTGATAAACAGCTACCTACGCAGCATGTTCATGTCGTTCCTAAATGAGCTTTTTTCTCTCTCCCCTAACCACAGATCAGATTCTTCTGAGGAGTTCCCAGTACATTATCCTTTCCCCTGTGTAATTACCTTAACAAGCTCCAGCTGTTTTTATTCTCAGAAGGTTTACTCCCTGATGTACAGCTGCCTACCCCCTTAGTAAGTGCAGGTCCTAAATGAGCTTTTTTCTCTGTTCCCTCACCACAATCCAGATTCTTTTGGGGAGTTACCAGTACAGTAAGCATACCAGGATGTACTTAATTAATTAAGCTAATTCTTTTCTTAATCTCAGTGGAGATATTTACGGATAAACAGCTACCCATGCAGCATTTTCATGTCGTTCCTAAATGAGCATTTATCTCTCTCCCCTCACCACAAATCAGATTCTTCTGAGGAGTTCCCAGTACATTATCCTTTCCCCTGTGTAATTACCTTAACAAGCTCGAGCTGTTTTTATTCTCAGAAATTTTACTCCCTGATATACAGCTGCCTACCCCCTTCGTAAGTGCAGGTCTGAAATGAGCTTTTCTCTCTCTTCCCTCACCACAATCCAGATTCTTTTGGGGAGTTACTAGTACAGTAAACATACTAGGAAGTACTTAATTTATTAAGCTACTGCTTTTCTTAATCTCAGTGGAGATATTTACTGATAAACAGCTACCTACGCAGCATGTTCATGTCGTTCTTAAATGAGCTTTTATCTCTCTGCCCTCACCACAAATCAGATTATTCTGAGGAGTTCCCAGTATATTATCCTTTCCCATGTGTAATTACCTTAACAAGCTTCAGCTGTTTTTATTCTCAGAAGGTTTACTCCCTGATATACAGCTGCCTACCCCCTTCGTAAGTGCAGGTCCTAAATGAGCTTTTTTCTCTGTTCCCTCACCACAATCCAGATTCTTTTGGGGAGTTTCCAGTACAGTAACCATACCAGGAAGTACTTAATTTATTAAGCTACTGCTTTTCTTAATCTCAGTGGAGATATTTACTGATAAACAGCTACCTACGCAGCATGTTCATGTCGTTCCTAAATGAGCTTTTTTCTCTCTTCCCTCACCACAAATCAGATTCTTCTGAGGAGTTCCCAGTACATTATCCTTTCCCCTGTGTAATTACCTTAACAATCTCCAGCTGTTTTTATTCTCAGAAGGGATACTCCCTGGTATACAGCTGCCAACCCCCTTCGTAAGTGCAGGTCCTAAATGAGCTTTTTTCTCTGTTCCCTCAACACAATCCAGATTCTTTTGGGGAGTTACCAGTACAGTACCCAAACCATTAAGTACTTAATTTATTAAGCTCCTGCTTTTCTTAATCTCAGTGGAGATATTTACTGATAAATAGCTACCTATGCAGCATGTTCATGTCGTTCCTAAATGAGCTTTTTTGTCTCTCCCCTCACCACTAATCAGATTCTTCTGAGGAGTTCCCAGTACATTATCCTTTCCCCTGTGTAATTTCCGTAACAAGCTCCTGCTGTTTTTATTCTCAGAAGGTTTACTCCCTGATATACAGCTGCCTACCACCTTCGTAAGTGCAGTTCCTAAATGAGCTTTTTTCTCTGTTCCCTCACCACAATCCAGATTCTTTTGGGGAGCTACCAGTACAGTAACCATACCAGGAAGTACTTAATTCATTAAGCTACTGCTTTTCTTAATCTCAGTGGAGATATTTACTGATAAACAGCTACCTACGCAGCATGTTCATGTCGTTCCTAAATGAGCTTTTTTCTCTCTCCCCTCACCACAAGTCAGATTCTTCTGAGGAGTTCCCAGTACATTATCCTTTCCCCTGTGTAATTACCTTAACAAGCTCCAGCTGTTTTTATTCTCAGAAGGTTTACTCCCTGATATACAGCTGCCTACCCCCTTAGTAAGTGCAGTTCCTAAATGAGCTTTTTTCTCTGTTCCCTCACCACAATCAAGATTCTTTTGGGGAGTTACCAGTACAGTAACCATACCAGGAAGTACTTAATTTATTAAGCTACTTCTTTTCTTAATCTCATTGGAGATATTTACGGATAAACAGCTACCCATGCAGCATTTTCATGTCGTTCCTAAATGAGCTTTTATCTCTCTCCCCTCACCACAAATCAGATTCTTCTGAGGAGTTCCCAGTACATTATCCTTTCCCCTGTGTGATTACGTTAACAAGCTCCAGCTGTTTTTATTCTCAGAAGTTTTACTCCCTGACATACAGCTGCCTTCCCACTTCGTAAGTGCAGTTCCTAAATGAGCTTTTTTCTCTGTTCCCTCAATGCAATCCAGATTCCTTTGGGGAGTTACCAGTACATTAACCATACCAGGAAGTACTTAATTTATTAAGCTACTGCTTTTCTTTTTTTTTTTTTTTTTTTTTTTTTTGGCCAGTCCTGGGCCTTGGACTTAGGGCCTGAGCACTGTCCCTGGCTTCTTCCCGCTCAAGGCTAGCACTCTGCCACTTGAGCCACAGCGCCGCTTCTGGCCGTTTTCTGTATATGTGGTGCTGGGGAATCGAACCTAGGGCCTCGTGTATCCGAGGCAGGCACTCTTGCCACTAGGCTATATCCCCAGCCCCTAAGCTACTGCTTTTCTTAATCTCAGTGGAGATATTTACTGATAAACAGCTACATATGCAGCATGTTCATGTCGTTCTTAATTGAGGTTTTATCTCTCTCCCCTCACCACAAATCAGATTCTTCTAAGGAGTTCCCAGTCCATTATCCTTTCCCGTGTGTAATTACCTTAACAAGCTCCAGCTGTTTTTATTCTCTGAAGGTGTACTCCCTGATATACAACTGCCTACCCCCTTCGTAAGTTCAGGTCCTAATTGAGCTTTTTTCTCTGTTCCCTCACCACAATCCAGGTTTTTTGGGGAGTTACCAGTACAGTAACCATACCAGGAAGTACTTAATTTATTAAGATACTGCTTTTCTTAATCTCAGTGGAGATATTTACTGATAAACAGCTACCTATGCAGCATTTTCATGTTGTTCATAAATGAGCTTTTATCTCTCTCCCCTCACCACAAATCAGATTCAACTGAGGAGTTCCCAGTACATTATCCTTTCCCCTGTGTAATTACCCTAACAAGTTCCAGCTGTTTTTATTCTCAGAAGGGATACTGCCTGATATACAGCTGCCTATCCCCTCCGTCAGTGCAGGTCCTAAATGAGCTTTTTTCTCTGTGTCCTTACTACCATACAAATTCATTTGGGGAGTTACCAGTACAGTAACCATACCAGGAAGTACTTAATTTATTAAGCTACTGCTTTTCTTAATCTCAGTGGAGATATTTATTGATAAACAGCTACTTATGCAGCATGTTCATGTCGTTCCTAAATGACCTTTTATCTCTCTCCCCTCAGCACAAATCAGATTCTTCTGAGGAGTTCCCAGTACATTATCCTTTCCCCCTGTGTAATTACCTTAACAAGCTCCTGCTGTTTTTATTCTCAGAAGGTTTACTCCCTGATATACAGCTGCCTATCCCCTTCGTAAGTGCAGGTCCTAAATGAGCTTTTTTCTCTGTTCCCTCACCACAATCCAGATTCTTTTGGGGAGTTACCAGTACAGTAACCATACCAGGAAGTACTTAATTGATTAAGCTACTGCTTTTCTTAATCTCAGTGGAGATATTTTCTGATAAACAGCTACGTAAGCAGCATGGTCATGTCGTTCCTAAATGAGCTTTTATCTCTCTCGCCTCACCACAAATCAGATTCTTCTGAGGAGTTCCCAGTACATTATCCTTTCCCCTGTGTAATTACCTTAACAAGCTCCAGCTGTTTATATTCTCAGAAGGATTACTCCCTGATATACAGCTGTCTACCCCCTTCGTAAGTGCAGGTCCTAAATGAGCTTTTTTCTCTGTTCCCTCACCACAATCCAGATTCTTTTGGGGAGTTACCAGTACAGTAACCATACCAGGAAGTACTTAATTTATTTTTATTTCTCAAATTTTTATTATCAAACTGAGGTACAGAGAGGTTAGAGTATCATACGTTGTGCATTGGATACATTTCTTGTACTGTTTGTTGCCTTTTCCCTCATGCCCTCCTCCCTCCCCCCTTTGTCTCCTCCCTCCTGGTGTTCAGTTCACTTACCCCAAACAGTTTTGGAAGTATTGCTTTTGTAGTTATTTCTCTTTTTTTTTACCCTGTGTCACTCGAATTTGGTATTCCCTTTGAATTTCCTACTTCGAATACCAGTAAACACGGTTTCCAATATACTCAGATAAGATTACCAAGATAGTGTAGGTACAAACATAGGAAGGTGATACAAAACATATCTATAATAGAAACTACACATACACATAGGACGTTGAAAGTGGTTACAACTGTGATATATCACTTGTTTCCATAACATGGAGTTCATTTCAATTAGCATCATCTTATGCGTTTCTAAGGGTATAGCTTTTGGAAGTACTTAACTTATTAAGCTACTGCTTTTCTTCATCTCAGTGTAGATATTTACTGATAAACAGCTACCTACACAGCATGTTCATATCGTTCCAAATGAGCTTTTATCTCTCTCCCCTCAACACAAATCAGATTCTTCTGAGGAGTTCCCAGTACATTATCCTTTCCCCTGTGTAATTACCTTAACAAGCTGCAGCTGTTTTTATTCTCAGAAGGGATACTCCCTGATATATAGCTGCCTACCCCCTTCGTAAGTGCAGGTCCTAATTGAGCTATTTTCTCTGTTCCCTCACCACAATTCATATTCTTTTGGGGAGTTACCAGTACAGTAACCATACCAGGAAGTACTTAATTTATTAATCTACTGCTTTTCTTAATCTCAGTGGAGATATTTACTGACAAACAGCTACCTACGCAGCATGTTCATGTCGTTCCTAAATGAGCTTTTATCTCTCTCCCCTCACCACAAATCAGATTCTTCTGAGGAGTTCCCAGTACATTATCCTTTCCTCTGTGTAATTACCTTACCAAGCTCCAGCTGTTTTTATTCTCAGAAGATTTACTCCCTGATATACAGCTGCCTACCCCCTTCGTAAGTGCAGGTCCTAAATGAGCTTTTTTCTCTGTTCCCTCACCACAATCCAGATTCTTTTGGGGAGTTACCAGTACAGCAACCATACCAGGAAGTACTTAATTTATTAAACTACTGCTTTTCTTAATCTCAGTGGAGATATTTACTGATAAACAGCTACCTACGCAGCATGTCCATGTCGTTCCTAAATGAGCATTTATCTCTCTCCCCTCACCACAAATCAGATTCTTCTGAGGTGTTCCCGGTACATTACACTTTCCCCTGTGTAATTACCTTAACAAGCTCCAGCTGTTTTTATTCTCAGAAGGTTTACTCCCTGATATACAGCTGCCTACCACCTTCGTAAGTGCAGGTCCTAAATGAGTTTTTTTCTCTGTTCCCTCACCACAATCCAGATTCTTTTGGGGAGTTACCAGTATAGTAACTATACCAGGAAGTACTTACTTTATTAAGCTACTGCTTTTCTTAATCTCAGTGGAGATATTTACTGATAAACAGCTACCTACGCAGCATGTTCATGTCGTTCCTAAATGAGCTTTTATCTCTCTCCCCTCACCACAAATCAGATTCTTCTGAGGAGTTCCCAGTACATTATCCTTTCCCCTGTGTAATTACCTTAACAAGCTCCAGCTGTTTTTATTCTCAGAAGGTTTACTCCCTGATATACAGCTCCCTACCCCTTTCTAAGTGCAGGTCCTAAATGAGCTTTTTTCTCTGTTCCCTCACCACAATTCATATTCTTTTGGGGAGTTACCAGTACAGTAACCATACCAGGAAGTACTTAATTTATTAATCTACTGCTTTTCTTAATCTCAGTGGAGATATTTACTGACAAACAGCTACCTACGCAGCATGTTCATGTCGTTCCTAAATGAGCTTTTATCTCTCTCCCCTCACCACAAATCAGATTCTTCTGAGGAGTTCCCAGTACATTATCCTTTCCTCTGTGTAATTACCTTACCAAGCTCCAGCTGTTTTTATTCTCAGAAGATTTACTCCCTGATATACAGCTGCCTACCCCCTTCGTAAGTGCAGGTCCTAAATGAGCTTTTTTCTCTGTTCCCTCACCACAATCCAGATTCTTTTGGGGAGTTACCAGTACAGCAACCATACCAGGAAGTACTTAATTTATTAAACTACTGCTTTTCTTAATCTCAGTGGAGATATTTACTGATAAACAGCTACCTACGCAGCATGTCCATGTCGTTCCTAAATGAGCATTTATCTCTCTCCCCTCACCACAAATCAGATTCTTCTGAGGAGTTCCCGGTACATTACACTTTCCCCTGTGTAATTACCTTAACAAGCTCCAGCTGTTTTTATTCTCAGAAGGTTTACTCCCTGATATACAGCTGCCTACCCCCTTCGTAAGTGCAGGTCCTAAATGAGTTTTTTTCTCTGTTCCCTCACCACAATCCAGATTCTTTTGGGGAGTTACCAGTATAGTAACTATACCAGGAAGTACTTACTTTATTAAGCTACTGCTTTTCTTAATCTCAGTGGAGATATTTACTGATAAACAGCTACCTACGCAGCATGTTCATGTCGTTCCTAAATGAGCTTTTATCTCTCTCCCCTCACCACAAATCAGATTCTTCTGAGGAGTTCCCAGTACATTATCCTTTCCCCTGTGTAATTACCTTAACAAGCTCCAGCTGTTTTTATTCTCAGAAGGTTTACTCCCTGATATACAGCTCCCTACCCCTTTCTAAGTGCAGGTCCTAAATGAGCTTTTTTCTCTGTTCCCTCACCAAAATCCAGGTTCTTGTGGGGAGTTACCAGTACAGTAACCATACCAGGAAATACTTAATTTCTTAAGCTACTGCATTTCTTAATCTCAGTGGAGATATTTACTGATGAACGGCTACCTACGCAGCATGTTCATGTCGTTCCTAAATGAGCTTTTATCTCTCTCCCCTCACCACAAATCAGATTCTTCTGAGGAGTTCCCAGTACTTTATCCTTTCCCCTGTGTAATTACGTTAACAAGCTCCAGCTGTTTTTATTCTCAGAAGGTTTACTCCCTGATATACTGCTGCCTACCCCCTTCGTAAGTGCAGGTCCTAAATGAGCTTTTTTCTCTGTTCCATCACCACAATCCAGATTCTTTTGGGGAGTTACCAGTACAGTAACCATACCAGGAATTACTTAATTTATTAAGGTACTGCTTTCCTTAATCTCAGTGGAGATATTTACTGATAAACAGCTACCTACGCAGCATGTTCATGTCGTTCCTAAATGAGCTTTTACCTCTCTCCCCTCACCACAAATCAGATTCTTCTGAGGAGTTCCCAGTACATTATCCTTTCCCCTGTGTAATTACCTTAACAAGCTCCAGGTGTCTCTATTCTCAGAAGGTTTACTCCCTGATATACAGCTGCCTACCCCCTTCGTAAGTGCAGGTCCTAAATGAGTTTTTTCTCTGTTCCCTCACCACAATCCAGATTCTTTTGGGGAGTTACCAGTACAGTAACCATACCAGGAAGTACTTAATTTATTAAGCTACTGCTTTTCTTACTCTCAGTGGAGATATTTACTTATAAACAGCTACCTACGCAGCATGTTCATGTCGTTCCTAAATGAGCTTTTATCTCTCTCCCCTCACCACAAATCAGATTCTTCTGAGGAGTTCCCAGTACATTATCCTTTCCCCTGTGTAATTACCTTAACAAGCTCCAGCTGTTTTTATTCTCAGAAGGTTTCCTCCCTGATATACAGCTGCCTACCCCCTTCGTAAGTGCAGGTCCTAAATGAGCTTTTTTCTCTGTTCCCTCACCACAATCCAGATTCTTTTGGGGAGTTACCAGTACAGTAACCATACCAGGAAGTACTTAATTTATTAAGGTACTGCTTTTCTTAATCTCAGTGGAGATATTTACTGATAAACAGCTACCTAAGCAGCAGGTTCATGTCGTTCCTAAATGAGCTTTTATCTCTCTCCCCTCACTACAATCCAGATTCTTTTGGGGAGTTACCAGTACAGTATCCATACCAGGAATTACTTAATTTATTAAGCTACTGCTTTTCTTAAACTCAGTGGAGATATTCACTGATAAACAGCTACGTATGCAGCATGTTCATGTCGTTCTTAAATGAGCTTTTATCTCTCTCCACTCACCACAAATCAGATTCTTCTGAGGAGTTCCCAGTACATTATCCTTTCCCCTGTGTAATTACCTTAACAAGCTCCAGCTGTTTTCATTCTCAGAAGGTTTACTCCCTGATATACAGCTGCCTACCCCCTTCGTAAGTGTAGGTCTTAAATGAGCTTTTTTCTCTGTTCCCTCCCAACAATCCAGATTCTTTTGGGGAGTTACCAGTACAGTAACCATACCAGGTCGTACTTAATTTATTAAGCTACTGCTTTCCTTAATCTCAGTGGAGATATTTACTGATAAACAGCCACCTAAGCAGCATGTTCATGTGGTTACTAATGAGCTCTTATCTCTCTCCCCTCACCACAAATCAGATTCTTCTGAGGAGGTCCCAGTACATTATCCTTTCCCCTGTGTAATTACCTTAACATGCTCCATCTGTTTTTATTCTCAGAAGGTTTACTCCCTGATATACAGCTGCCTACCCCCTTCGTAAGTGCAGGTCCTAAATGAGCTTTTTTCTCTGTTCCCTCCCCACAATCCAGATTCTTTTGGGGAGTTACCAGTACAGTAACCATACCAGGAAGTACTTAATTTATTAAGCTACTGCTTTTCTTAATCTCAGTGGAGATATTTACTGATAAACAGCTACCTACGCAGCATGTTCATGTCGTTCGTAAATGAGCTTTTATCTATCTCCCCTCACCACAAATCAGATTCTTCTGAGGAGTTCCCAGTACATTATCCTTTCCCCTGTGTAATTACCTTAACAAGCTCCAGCTGTTTTTATTCTCAGAAGGTATACTCCCTGATATACAGCTGCCTACCCCCTTCGTAAGTGCAGGTCCTAAATGAGCTTTTTTCTCTTTTCCCTCACCACAATCCAGATTCTTTTGGGGAGTTACCAGTAGAGTAACCATACCAGGAATTACTTAATTTATTAAGCTACTACTTTTCTTAATCTCAGTGGAGATATTTACTGATAAACAGCTACCTACGCAGCATGTTCATGTCGTTCATAAATGAGCTTTTATCTCTCTCCACTCACCACAAATCAGGTTCTTCTGAGGAGTTCCCAGTACATTCTCCTTTCCCCTGTGTAATTACCTTAACAAGCTCCAACTGTTTTTATTCTCAGAAGGTTTAATCCCTGATATAGAGCTGCCTACCCCCTTCGTAAGTGCAGGTCCTAAATGAGCATTTTTCTCTGTTCCCTCACCACAATCCAGATTCTTTTGGGGAGTTACCAGTACAGTAACCATACCAGGAAGTACTTAATTTATTAAGCTACTGCTTTTCTTCATCTCAGTGGAGATATTTACTGATAAACATCTAACTACGCAGCATGTTCATGTCGTACCTAAATGAGCTTTTAGCTCTGTCCCCTCACCAACAAACCAGATTCTTCTGAGGAGTTCCCAGTACTTTATCCTTTCCCCTGTGTAGTTACCTTTACAAGCTCCAGCTATTTTTATTCTCAGAAGGTTTACTCCCTGATATACAGCTGCCTACCCCCTTCGTAAGTGCAGGTCCTAAATGAGCTTTTTTCTCAGTTCCCTCACCACAATCCAGATTCTTTTCGGGAGTTACCAGTACAGTAACCATACCAGGAAGTACTTAATTTATTAAGCTACTGCTTTTCTTAATCTCAGTGGAGATATTTACTGATAAACAGCGACCTACGCAGCATGTTCATGTCGTTCCTAAATGAGCTTTTATCTCTCTCCCCTCTCCACAAATCAGATTCTTCTGAGGAGTTCCCAGTACATTATCCTTTCCCCTGTGTTATTACCTTAAGAAGCTCCAGCTGTTTTTATTCTCAGAAGGTTTACTCCCTGTTATACAGCTGCCTACCCCCTTCGTAAGTGCAGGTCCTAAATGAGCTTTTTTCTCTGTTCCCTCCCCACAATCCAGATTCTTTTGGGGAGTTACCAGTACAGTAACCATACCAGGAAGTACTTAATTTATTAAGCTGCTGCTTTTCTTAATCTCAAGGAAGATATTTACTGATAAACAGCTACCTACGCAGCATGTTCATGTCGTTCGTAAATGAGCTTTTATCTCTCTCCCCTCACCACAAATCAGATGCTTCTGAGGAGTTCCCAGTACATTATCCTTTCCCCTGTGTAATTACCTTAACAAGCTCCAGCTGTTTTTATTCTCAGAAGGTATACTCCCTGATATACAGCTGCCTACCCCCTTCGTAAGTGCAGGTCCTAAATGAGCTTTTTTCTCTGTTCCCTCACCACAATCCATATTCTTTTGCGGAGTTACCAGTAGAGTAACCATACCAGGAATTACTTAATTTATTAAGCTACAACATTTCTTAATCTCAGTGGAGATATTTACTGATAAACAGCTACCTACGCAGCATGTTCATGTCTTTCCTAAATGAGCCTTTATCTCTCTCCCCTCACCACAAATCAGATTCTTCTGAGGAGTTCCCAGTACATTGTCCTTTCCCCTGTGTAATTACCTTAACAAGCTCCAGCTGTTTTTATTCTCAGAAGGTTTACTCCCTGATATACAGCTGCCTACCCCCTTCGTAAGTGCAGGTCCTAAATGAGCTTTTTTCTCTGTTCCCTCACCACAATCCAGATTCTTTTGGGGAGTTACCTGTACAGTACCCATACTAGGAAGTACTTAATTTATTAAGCTACTGCTTTTCTTAATCTCAGTGGAGATATTTCCTGATAAACAGCTACCTAAGCAGCATGTTCATGTCGTTCTTAAATGAGCTTTTATCTCTCTCCCCTCACTACAATCCAGATTCTTTTGGGGAGTTACCAGTACAGTAAGCATACCAGGAAGTACTTAATTTATTAAGCTACTGCTTTTCTTAATCTCAGTGGAGATATTTACTGATAAACAGCTACCTATGCAGCAGGTTCATGTCGTTCCTAAATGAGCTTCTATCTCTCTCCCCTCACCACAAATCAGATTCTTCTGAGGAGTTCCCAGTACATTATCCTTTCCCCCTGTGTAACTACCTTTACAAGCTCCTGCTGTTTTTATTCTCAGAAGGTTTACTCCCTGATATACAACTGCCTACCACCTTTGTAAGTGCAGGTCCTAAATGAGCTTTTTTCTATGTTCCCTCACCACAATCCAGATTCTTTTCGGGAGTTACCAGTACAGTAACCATACCAGGAAGTACTTAATTTATTAAGCTACTGCTTTTCTTAATCTCAGGGGAGATATATACTGATAAACAGCTATGTACACAGCATGTTCATGTCGTTCATAAATGAGCTTCTATCTCTCTCCCCTCACGACAAATCAGATTCTTCTGAGGATTTTCCAGTACATTATCCTTTCCCCTGTGTAATTACCTTAACAAGCTCCAACTGTTTTTATTCTCAGAAGGTTTACTCCCTGATATACTGCTGCCTACCCCCTTCGTAAGTGCAGGTCCTAAATGAGCTTTTTTCTCTGTTCCCTCACCACAATCCAGATTCTTTGGGGAGTTAAAAGTACAGTAACCATACCAGGAAGTACTTAATTTATTAAGCTACTGCTTTTCTTAATCTCAGTGGAGATATTTACTGATAAACAGCTACCTACGCAGCAGGTGCATGTCGTTCCTAAATGAGCTTTTATCTCTCTCCCCTCACCACAAATCAGATTCTTCTGAGGAGTCCCCAGTACATTATCCTTTCCCCTGTGTAATTACCTTAACAAGCAACAGCTGTTTTTATTCTCAGAAGGTTTACTCCCTGATATAGAGCTGCCTAACCCCTTCGTAAGTGCAGGTCCTAAATGAGCTTTTTTCTCTGTTCCCTCACCACAATCCAGATTCTTTTGCGGAGTTACCAGTAGAGTAACCATACCAGGAAGTACTTCATTTATTAAGCTACTGCTTTTCTTAATCTCAGTGGAGATATTTACTGATAAACAGCTACGTACGCAGCATGTTCATGTCGTTTCAAAATGAGCTTTTATCTCTCTCCCCTCACCACAAATAAGATTCTTCTGAGGAGTTCCCAGTACATTATCCTTTCCCCTGTGTAATTACCTTAACAAGCTCCAGCTGTTTTTATTCTCAGAATGTTTACCCCCTGATACACTGCTGCCTACCCCCTACGTAAGTGCAGGTCCTAAATGAGCTTTTTTCTCTGTTCCCTCACCACAATCCAGATTCTTTTGGGGAGTTACCAGTACAGTAACCATACCAGGATGTACTTAATTTATTAAGCTACTGCTTTTCTTAATCTCAGTGGAGATATTTACTGATAAACAGCTACGTACACAGCATGTTCATGTCGTTCCTAAGTGAGCTTTTGTCTCTCTCCCCTCACCACAAATCAGATTCTTCTGAGGAGTTCCCAGTACATTATCCTTTCCCCTGTGTAATTACCTTAACAAGCTCCAGCTGTTTTTATTCTCAGAATGTTTACTCTCTGATATACAGCTGCCTACCCCCTTCGCAAGTGCAGGTCCTAAATGAGCTTTATTCTGTTCCCTCACCACAATCCAGATTCTTTTTGGGAATTACCAGTACAGTAACCATACCAGGAAGTACTTAATTTATTAAGCTACTGCTTTTCTTAATCTCAGTGTAGATATTTACTGATAAACAGCTACGTACACAGCATGTTCATGTCGTTCCTAAGTGAGCTTTTGTCTCTCTCCCCTCACCACAAATCAGATTCTTCTGAGGAGTTCCCAGTACATTATCCTTTCCCCTGTGTAATTACCTTAACAAGCTCCAGCTGTTTTTATTCTCAGAATGTTTACTCTCTGATATACAGCTGCCTACCCCCTTCGCAAGTGCAGGTCCTAAATGAGCTTTATTCTGTTCCCTCACCACAATCCAGATTCTTTTTGGGAATTACCAGTACAGTAACAATACCAGGAAGTACTTAATTTATTAAGCTACTGCTTTTCTTAATCTCAGTGTAGATATTTACTGATAAACAGCTACCTACGCAGCATGTTCATGTCGTTCCTAAATGAGCTTTTATCTCTCTCCCCTCACCACAAATCAGATTCTTCTGAGGAGTTCCCAGTACATTATCCTTTCCCCTGTGTAATTACCTTAACAAGTTCCACCTGTTTTTTTCCAGAATGTTTACTCCCTGATATACAGCTGCCTACCCCCTTCGTAAGTGCAAGTCCTAAATGAGCTTTTTTCTCTGTTCCCTCACCACAATACAGATTCTTTGGGGAGTTACCAGTACAGTAACCATACCAGGAGGTACTTAATTTATTAAGCTACTGCATTTCTTAATCTCATGGAGATATTTACTGATAAACAGCTACCTACGCAGCATGTTCATGTCGTTCCTAAATGAGCTTTTATCTCTCTCCCCTCACCACAAATCAGATTCTTCTGAGGAGTTCCCAGTACATTATCCTTTCCCCTGTGTAATTACCTTAACAAGCTCCAGCTGTTTTCATTCTCAGAAGGTTTACTCCCTGATATACAGCTGCCTACCCCCTTCGTAAGTGCAGGTCCTAAATGAGCTTTTTTCTCTGTTCCCTCACCACAATCCAGATTCTTTTGGGGAGTTACCAGTACAGTAACCATACCAGGAAGTACTTAATTTATTAAGCTACTGCTTTTCTTAATCTCAGTGAAGATATTTACTGATAAACAGCTACCTACGCAGCATGTTCATGTCGTTCCTAAATGAGCTTTTACCTCTCTCCCCTCACCACAAATCAGATTCTTCTGAGGAGTTCCCAGTACATTATCCTTTCCCCTGTGTAATTACATTAACAAGCTCCAGCTGTTTTTATTCTCAGAAGGTATAGTCCCTGATATACAGCTGCCTACCCACTTCGTAAGTGCAGGTCCTAAATGAACTTTTTTCTCTGTTCCCTCACCAAAATCCAGATTCTTTTGGGGAGTTACCAGTACAGTAACCATACCTGGAAGTACCTAATTTATTAAGCTACTGCTTTTCTTAATCTCAGTGGAGATATTTACTGATAAACAGCTACCTACGCAGCATGTTCATGTCGTTCCTAAATGAGCTTTTATCTCTCTCCCCTCACCACAAATTAGATTCTTCTGAGGAGTTCCCAGTACATTATCCTTTCCCCTGTGTAATTACCTTAACAAGCTCCAGGTGTTTTTATTCTCAGAAGGTTTACTCCCTGATATACAGCTGCCTACCCCCTTCGTAAGTGCAGGTCCTAAATGAGTTTTTTCTCTGTTCCCTCACCACAATCCAGATTCTTTTGGGGAGTTACCAGTACAGTAACCATACCAGGAAGTACTTAATTTATTAAGCTACTGCTTTTCTTAATCTCAGTGGAGATATTTACTGATAAACAGCTACCTACGCAGCATGTTCATGTCGTTCCTAAATGAGCTTTTATCTCTCTCCCCTCACCACAAATCAGATTCTTCTGAGGAGTTCCCAGTACATTATCCTTTCCCCTGTGTAATTACCTTAAAAAGCTCCAGCTGTTTTTATTCTCAGAAGGTTTCCTCCCTGATATACAGCTGCCTACCCCCTTCGTAAGTGCAGGTCCTAAATGAGCTTTTTTCTCTGTTCCCTCACCACAATCCAGATTTTTTTGGGGAGTTACCAGTAAAGTAACCATACCAGGAAGTACTTAATTTATTAAGGTACTGCTTTTCTTAATCTCAGTGGAGATATTTACTGATAAACAGCTACCTAAGCAGCAGGTTCATGTCGTTCCTAAATGAGCTTTTATCTCTCTCCCCTCACTACAATCCAGATTCTTTTGGGGAGTTACCAGTACAGTATCCATACCAGGAATTACTTAATTTATTAAGCTACTGCTTTTCTTAACCTCAGTGGAGATATTCACTGATAAACAGCTACGTATGCAGCATGTTCATGTCGTTCTTAAATGAGCTTTTATCTCTCTCCACTCACCACCAATCAGATTCTTCTGAGGAGTTCCCAGTACATTATCCTTTCCCCTGTGTAATTACCTTAACAAGCTCCAGCTGTTTTCATTCTCAGAAGGTTTACTCCCTGATATACAGCTGCCTACCCCCTTCGTAAGTGTAGGTCTTAAATGAGCTTTTTTGTCTGTTCCCTCCCCACAATCCAGATTCTTTTGGGGAGTTACCAGTACAGTAACCATACCAGGTCGTACTTAATTTATTAAGCTACTGCTTTCCTTAATCTCAGTGGAGATATTTACTGATAAACAGCCACCTAAGCAGCATGTTCATGTGGTTCCTAATGAGCTCTTATCTCTCTCCCCTCACCACAAATCAGATTCTTCTGAGGAGGTCCCAGTACATTATCCTTTCCCCTGTGTAATTACCTTAACATGCTCCATCTGTTTTTATTCTCAGAAGGTTTACTCCCTGATATACAGCTGCCTACCCCCTTCGTAAGTGCAGGTCCTAAATGAGCTTTTTTCTCTGTTCCCTCCCCACAATCCAGATTCTTTTGGGGAGTTACCAGTACAGTAACCATACCAGGAAGTACTTAATTTATTAAGCTACTTCTTTTCTTAATCTTAGTGGAGATATTTACTGATAAACAGCTACCTACGCAGCATGTTCATGTCGTTCGTAAATGAGCTTTTATCAATCTCCCCTCACCACAAATCAGATTCTTCTGAGGAGTTCCCAGTACATTATCCTTTCCCCTGTGTAATTACCTTAACAAGCTCCAGCTGTTTTTATTCTCAGAAGGTATACTCCCTGATATACAGCTGCCTACCCCCTTCGTAAGTGCAGGTCCTAAATGAGCTTTTTTCTCTTTTCCCTCACCACAATCCAGATTCTTTTGGGGAGTTACCAGTAGAGTAACCATACCAGGAATTACATAATTTATTAAGCTACTACTTTTCTTAATCTCAGTGGAGATATTTACTGATAAACAGCTACCTACGCAGCATGTTCATGTCGTTCATAAATGAGCTTTTATCTCTCTCCACTCACCACAAATCAGGTTCTTCTGAGGAGTTCCCAGTACATTCTCCTTTCCCCTGTGTAATTACCTTAACAAGCTCCAACTGTTTTTATTCTCAGAAGGTTTAATCCCTGATATAGAGCTGCCTACCCCCTTCGTAAGTGCAGGTCCTAAATGAGCATTTTTCTCTGTTCCCTCACCACAATCCAGATTCTTTTGGGGAGTTACCAGTACAGTAACCATACCAGGAAGTACTTAATTTATTAAGCTACTGCTTTTCTTCATCTCAGTGGAGATATTTACTGATAAACATCTAATTACGCAGCATGTTCATGTCGTACCTAAATGAGCTTTTAGCTCTGTCCCCTCACCAACAAACCAGATTCTTCTGAGGAGTTCACAGTACATTATCCTTTCCCCCTGTGTAATTACCTTTACAAGCTCCTGCTGTTTTTATTCTCAGAAGGTTTACTCCCTGATATACTGCTGCCTACCCCCTTCGTAAGTGCAGGTCCTAAATGAACTTTTTTCTCTGTTCCCTCACCAAAATCCAGATTCTTTTGGGGAGTTACCAGTACAGTAACCATACCTGGAAGTACTTAATTTATTAAGCTACTGCTTTTCTTAATCTCAGTGGAGATATTTACTGATAAACAGCTACCTACGCAGCATGTTCTTGTCGTTCCTAAATGAGATTTATCTCTCTCCCCTCACCACAAATCAGATTCTTCTGAGGAGTTCCCAGTACATAATCCTTTCCCCTGTGTAATTACCTTAACAAGCTCCAGCTGTTTTTATTCTCAGAAGGTTTATTCCCTGATATACAGCTGCCTACCCGCTTCGTAAGTGCAGGTCCTGAATGAGCTTTTTACTGTGTTCCCTCACCACAATCCAGATTCTTTTGGGGAGTTACCAGTACAGTAACCATACCAGGAAGTACTTAATTTATTAAGATACTGCTTTTCTTTTTTTTTTTTTTTTGGCCAGTCCTGGGCCTTGGACTCAGGGCATGAGCACTCTCCCTGGCTTCTTCCCGCTCAAGGCTAGCACTCTGCCACTTGAGCCACAGCGCCACTTCTGGCCGTTTTCTGTATATGTGGTGCTGGGGAATCGAACCTATGTCCTCGGGTATACCGAGGCAGGCACTCTTGCCACTAGGCTATATCCCCAGCCCCAGATACTGCTTTTCTTAATCTCAGTGGAGATATTTACTGATAAACAGCTACCTATGCAGCATGTTCATGGCGTTCCTAAATGAGCTTTTATCTCTCTCCCCTCACTACAAATCAGATTCTTCTGAGGAGTTCCCAGTACATTATCCTTTCCCCTGTGTAATTACCTTAACAAGCTCCAGCTGTTTCTATTCTCAGAAGGTTTACTCCCTGATATACACCTGCCTACCCCCTTCGTAAGTGCAGGTTTTAATGAGCTTTTTTCTCTGTTCCCTCACCACAATCCACATTCTTTTGGGGAGTTACCAGTACAGTAACCATACCAGGAAGTACTTAATTTATTAAGCTACTGCTTTTCTTAATCTCAGTGGAGATATGTACTGATAAACAGCTACCTACGCAGCATGTTCATATCGTTCCCAAATGAGCTTTTATCTCTCTCACCTCACCACAAATCAGATTCTTCTGAGGAGTTCCCAGTACATTATCCTTTCCCCTGTGTAATTACCTTTACAAGCTCCTGCTGTTTTTATTCTCAGAAGATTTACTCCCTGATATACAACTGCCTACCACCTTTGTAAGTGCAGGTCCTAAATGAGCTTTTTTCTCTGTTCCCTCACCACAATCCAGATTCTTTTGGGGAGTTACCAGTACAGTAACCATACCAGGAAGTACTTAATTTATTAAGCTACTGCTTTACTTAATGTCAGTGGAGATATGTACTGATAAACAGCTACGTACGCAGCATGTTCATGTCGTTCCTAAATGAGCTTTTATCTCTCTCCACTCACCACAAATCAGATTCTTCTGAGGAGTTCCCAGTACATTATCCTTTCCCCTGGGTAATTACCTTAACAAGCTCCAGCTGTTTTTATTCTCAGAAGGTTTACTCCCTGATATAGAGCTGCCTACCCCCTTCCTAAGTGCAGGTCCTAAATGAGCTTTTTTCTCTGTTCTCTCGCCACAATCCGATTCTTTTGGGGAGTTACCAGTACAGTGACCATACCAGGAAGTACTTACGTCATTAAGCTACTGCTTTTCTTAATCTCAGTGGAGATATTTACTGATAAACACCCACCTACGCAGCATGTTCATGTCGTTCCTAATTGAGCTTTTATCTCTCTGCCCTCACCACAAATCAGATACATCTGAGGAGTTCCCAGTACATTATCCTTTCCCCTGTGTAATTACCTTAAAAAGCTCCAGCTCTTTTTATTCTCAGAAGGTTTACTCCCTGATATACAGCTGCCTACCCCCTTCGTAAGTGCAGGTCCTAAATGAGCTTTTTTCTCTGTTCCCTCACCAAATCCAGATTCTTTTGGGGAGTTACTAGTACAGTAACCATACCAGGAAGTAGTTAAATTATTAAGCTACTGCTTTTCTTAATCTCAGTGGAGATATTTACTGATAAACAGCTACCTACGCAGCACGTTCATGTCTTTCCTAAATGAGCTTTTATCTGTCTGCCCTCACCACAAATCAGATTCTTCTGAGGAGTTCCCAGTACATTATCCTTTCCCCTGTGTAATTACCTTAACAAGCTCCAGCTGTTTTTATTCTCAGAAGGTTTACTCCCTGATATACAGCTGCCTACCCCCTTCGTAAGTTCAGCTCCTAAATGAGCTTTTTTCTCTGTTCTCTCGCCACAATCCGATTCTTTTGGGGAGTTACCAGTACAGTGACCATACCAGGAAGTACTTAAGTCATTAAGCTACTGCTTTTCTTAATCTCAGTGGAGATATTTACTGATAAACACCCACCTACGCAGCATGTTCATGTCGTTCCTAAATGAGCTTTTATCTCTCTGCCCTCACCACGAATCAGATTCATCTGAGGAGTTCCCAGTACATTATCCTTTCCCCTGTCTAATTACCTTAACAAGCTCCAGCTCTTTTTATTCTCAGAAGGTTTACTCCCTGATATACAGCTGCCTACCCCCTTCGTAAGTGCAGGTCCTAAATGAGCTTTTTTCTCTGTTCCCTCACCACAATCCAGATTCTTTTGGGGAGTTACTAGTACAGTAACCATACCAGGAAGTACTTAATTTATTAAGCTACTGCTTTTCTTAATCTCAGTGGAGATATTTACTGATAAACAGCTACCTACGCAGCATGTTCATGTCTTTCCTAAATGAGCTTTTATCTGTCTCCCCTCACCACAAATCAGATTCTTCTGAGGAGTTCCCAGTACATTATCCTTTCCCCTGTGTAATTACCTTAACAAGCTCCAGCTGTTTTCTATCTCAGAAGATTTACTCCCTGATATACAGCTGCCTACCCGCTTTATAAGTGCAGGTCCTAAATGAGCTTTTTACTCTGTCCCCTCACCACAATCGAGATTCTTTTGGGGAGTTACCAGTACAGTAACCATACCAGGAAGTACTTAATTTATTAAGCTACTGCTTTTTTTAATCTCAGTGGAGATATTTACTGATAAACAGCTACCTACCCAGCATGTTCATGTCGTTCCTAAATGAGCTTTTATCTCTCTCCCCTCACCACAAATCAGATTCTTCTGAGGAGTTCCCAGTACATTATCCTTTCCCCTGTGTAATTACCTTAACAAGCTCCAGCTGTTTTTATTCTCAGAAGGTTTACTCCCTGATATACAGCTGCCTACCCCCTTCGTAAGTGCAGGTCCTAAATGAGCTTTTTTCTCCGTTTCCTCACCACAATCCAGATTCTTTTGTGGAGTTACCAGTACAGTAACCATACCAGGAAGTACTTAATTTATTAAGCTACTGCGTTTCTTAATCTCAGTGGAGATATTTACTGATAAACAGCTACCTACGCAGCATGTTCATGTCGTTCCTAAATGAGCTTTTATCTCTCTCCCCTCACCACAAATCAGATTCTTCTGAGGAGTTCCCAGTACATTATCCTTTCCCCTGTGGAATTACCATAACAAGCTCCAGCTGTTTTTATTCTCAGAAGGTTTACTCCCTGATATACAGCTGCCTAACCCTTTCGTAAGTGCAGGTCCTAAATGAGCTTTTTTCTCTGTTCCCTCACCACAATCCAGATTCTTTTGGGGAGTTACCAGTACAGTATCCACAGCAGGAAGTACTTAATTTATTAAGCTACTGCTTTTCTTAATCTCAGTGGAGATATTTACTGATAAACACCTACGTATGCAGCATGTTCATTTCGTTCCTAAATGAGCTTTTATCTCCCTACCCTCACCACAAATCAGATTCTTCTGAGGAGTTCCCAGTACATTATCCTTTCCCCTGTGTAATTACCTTAACAAGCTCCAGCTGTTTTTATTCTCAGAAGGTTTATTCCCTGATATACAGCTGCCTAACCCCTTCGTAAGTGCAGGTCCTGAATGAGCTTTTTTCTCTGTTCCCTCACCACAATCCAGATTCTTTTGGGGAGTTACCAGTACAGTAACCATACCAGGAAGTACTTAATTTATTAAGATACTGCTTTTCTTTTTTTTTTTTTTGGCCAGTCCTGGGCCTTGGACTCAGGGCCTGAGCACTGTCCCTGGCTTCTTCCCGCTCAAGGCTAGCACTCTGCCACTTGAGCCACAGCGCCACTTCTGGCCGTTTTCTGTATATGTGGTGCTGGGGAATCGAACCTATGTCCTCGGGTATACCGAGGCAGGAACTCTTGCCACTAGGCTATATCGCCAGCCCCAGATACTGCTTTTCTTAATCTCAGTGGAGATATTTACTGATAAACAGCTACCTACGCAGCATGTTCATATCGTTCCTAAGTGAGTTTTTATCTCTCTCCCCTCACCACAAATCAGATTCTTCTGAGGAGTTCCCAGTACATTATCCTTTCCCCTGGGTAATTACCTTAACAAGCTCCAGCTGTTTTTATTCTCAGAAGGTTTACTCCCCGATATAGAGCTGCCTACCCCCTTCCTAAGTGCAGGTCCTAAATGAGCTTTTTTCTCTGTTCTCTCGCCACAATCCGATTCTTTTGGGGAGTTACCAGTACAGTGACCATACCAGGAAGTACTTACGTCATTAAGCTACTGCTTTTCTTAATCTCAGTGGAGATATTTACTGATAAACACCCACCTACGCAGCATGTTCATGTCGTTCCTAATTGAGCTTTTATCTCTCTGCCCTCACCACAAATCAGATTCATCTGAGGAGTTCCCAGTACATTATCCTTTCCCCTGTGTAATTACCTTAAAAAGCTCCAGCTCTTTTTATTCTCAGAAGGTTTACTCCCTGATATACAGCTGCCTACCCCCTTCGTAAGTGCAGGTCCTAAATGAGCTTTTTTCTCTGTTCCCTCACCACAATCCAGATTCTTTTGGGGAGTTACTAGTACAGTAACCATACCAGGAAGTACTTAAATTATTAAGCTACTGCTTTTCTTAATCTCAGTGGAGATATTTACTGATAAACAGCTACCTACGCAGCACGTTCATGTCTTTCCTAAATGAGCTTTTATCTGTCTGCCCTCACCACAAATCAGATTCTTCTGAGGAGTTCCCAGTACATTATCCTTTCCCCTGTGTAATTACCTTAACAAGCTCCAGCTGTTTTTATTCTCAGAAGGTTTACTCCCTGATATACAGCTGCCTACCCCCTTCGTAAGTTCAGCTCCTAAATGAGCTTTTTTCTCTGTTCTCTCGCCACAATCCGATTCTTTTGGGGAGTTACCAGTACAGTGACCATACCAGGAAGTACTTAAGTCATTAAGCTACTGCTTTTCTTAATCTCAGTGGAGATATTTACTGATAAACACCCACCTACGCAGCATGTTCATGTCGTTCCTAATTGAGCTTTTATCTCTCTGCCCTCACCACGAATCAGATTCATCTGAGGAGTTCCCAGTACATTATCCTTTCCCCTGTCTAATTACCTTAACAAGCTCCAGCTCTTTTTATTCTCAGAAGGTTTACTCCCTGATATACAGCTGCCTACCCCCTTCGTAAGTGCAGGTCCTAAATGAGCTTTTTTCTCTGTTCCCTCACCACAATCCAGATTCTTTTGGGGAGTTACTAGTACAGTAACCATACCAGGAAGTACTTAATTTATTAAGCTACTGCTTTTCTTAATCTCAGTGGAGATATTTACTGATAAACAGCTACCTACGCAGCATGTTCATGTCTTTCCTAAATGAGCTTTTATCTGTCTCCCCTCACCACAAATCAGATTCTTCTGAGGAGTTCCCAGTACATTATCCTTTCCCCTGTGTAATTACCTTAACAAGCTCCAGCTGTTTTCAATCTCAGAAGATTTACTCCCTGATATACAGCTGCCTACCCGCTTTGTAAGTGCAGGTCCTAAATGAGCTTTTTTCTCTGTCCCCTCACCACAATCGAGATTCTTTTGGGGAGTTACCAGTACAGTAACCATACCAGGAAGTACTTAATTTATTAAGCTACTGCTTTTTTTAATCTCAGTGGAGATATTTACTGATAAACAGCTACCTACCCAGCATGTTCATGTCGTTCCTAAATGAGCTTTTATCTCTCTCCCCTCACCACAAATCAGATTCTTCTGAGGAGTTCCCAGTACATTATCCTTTCCCCTGTGTAATTACCTTAACAAGCTCCAGCTGTTTTTATTCTCAGAAGGTTTACTCCCTGATATACAGCTGCCTACCCCCTTCGTAAGTGCAGGTCCTAAATGAGCTTTTTTCTCCGTTTCCTCACCACAATCCAGATTCTTTTGTGGAGTTACCAGTACAGTAACCATACTAGGAAGTACTTAATTTATTAAGCTACTGCTTTTCTTAATCTCAGTGGAGATATTTACTGATAAACAGCTACCTACGCAGCATGTTCATGTCGTTCCTAAATGAGCTTTTATCTCTCTCCCCTCACCACAAATCAGATTCTTCTGAGGAGTTCCCAGTACATTATCCTTTCCCCTGTGTAATTACCTCAACAAGCTCCAGCTGTTTTTATTCTCAGAAGGTTTACTCCCTGATATACAGCTGCCTACCCCCTTTGTAAGTGAAGGTCATAAATGAGCTTTTTTGTCTGTTCCCTCACCACAATCCAGATTCTTTGGGGAGTTACCAGTACAGTAACCATACCAGGAAGTACTTAATTTATTAAGCTACTGCTTTTCTTAATCTCAGTGGAGATATTTACTGATAAGCAGCTACCTACGCAGCATGTTCATGTCGTTCCTAAATGAGCTTTTATCTCTCTGCCCTCACCACAAATCAGATTCTTCTGAGGAGTTCCCAGTACATTATCCTTTCCCCTGTGTAATTACCTTAACAAGCTCTAGCTGTTTTTATTCTCAGAAGGTTTCCTCCCTGATATATAGCTGCCTACCCCCTTCGTAAGTGCAGGTCCTAAATGAGCTTTTTTCTCTGTTCCCTCGCCACAATGCGATTCTTTTGGGGAGTTACCAGTACAGTGAACATACCAGGAAGTACTTAAGTCATTAAGCTACTGCTTTTCTTAATCTCAGTGGAGATATTTACTGATAAACACCCACCTACGCAGCATGTTCATGTCGTTCCTAAATGAGCTTTTATCTCTCTCCCCTCACCACAAATCAGATTCTTCTGAGGAGTTCCCAGTACATTATCCTTTCCCCTGTGTAATTACCTTAACAATCTCCTGCTGTTTTTATTCTCAGAAGGTTTACTCCCTGATATACAGCTGCCTAACCCCTTCGTAAGTGCTGGTCCTAAATGAGCTTTTTCCTCTGTTCCCTCACCACAATCCAGATTCTTTTGGGGAGTTACCAGTACAGTAACCATACCAGGAAGTACTTAATTTATTAAGCTACTGCTTTTCATAATCTCAGTGGAGATATTTACTGATAAACAGCTACCTACGCAGCATGATCATGTCGTTCCTAAATGAGCTTTTATCTCTCTGCCCTCACCACAAATCAGATTCTTCTGAGGAGTTCCCAGTACATTATCCTTTCCCCTGTGTAATTACCTTAACAAGCTCCAGCTGTTTTTATTCTCACAAGGTTTACTCCCTGATATACAGCTGCCTACCCCCTTCGTAAGTGCTGGTCCTAAATGAGCTTTTTTCTCTGTTCCCTCACCACAATCCAGATTCTTTTGGGGAGTTACCAGTACAGTAACCATACCAGGAAGTACTTAATTTATTAAGCTACTGCTTTTCATAATCTCAGTGGATATATTTATTGATAAACAGCTACGTACGCAGCATGTTGATGTCGTTTCTAAATGAGCTTTTATCTCTATCCCTTCACCACAAATCAGATTCTTCTGAGGAGTTCCCAGTACATTATCCTTTCCCCTGTGTAATTACCTTAACAAGCTCCAGCTGTTTTTATTCTCAGAAGGTTTACTCCCTGATATACAGCTGCCTACCCCCTTCGTAAGTGCAGGTCCTAAATGAGCTTTTTTCTCTGTTCCCTCACCACAATCCAGATTCTTTTGGGGAGTTAAAAGTACAGTAACCATACCAGGAAGTATTTAATTTATTAAGCTACTGCTTTTCTTAATCTCAGTGGAGATATTTACTGATAAAGAGCTACCTACGCAGCATGTTCATGTCGTTCCTAAATGAGCTTTTATCTCTCTGCCCTCACCACAAATCAGATTCTTCTGAGGAGTTCCCAGTACATTATCCTTTCCCCTTTGTAATTACCTTAACAAGCTCCAGCTGTTTTTATTCTCAGAAGGTTTACTCCCTGATATACAGCTGCCTACCCCCTTCGTAAGTGCAGGTCCTAAATGAGCTTTTTTCTCTGTTCCCTCACCACAATCCAGATTCTTTTGGGGAGTTACCAGTACAGTAACCATACCAGGAAGTACTTAATTTATTAAGCTACTGCTTTTCTTAATCTCAGTGGAGATATTTACTGATAAACAGCTACCTACGCAGCATGTTCATGTCTTTCCTAAATGAGCTTTTATCTCTCTGCCCTCACCACAAATCAGATTCTTTTGAGGAGTTCCCAGTACATTATCCTTTCCCCTGTGTAATTTCCTTAACAAGCTCCAGCTGTTTTTATTCTCAGAAGGTTTACTCCCTGATATACAGCTGCCTACCCCCTTCGTAAGTGCAGGTCCTAAATGAGCTTTTTTCTCTGTTCCCTCACCACAATCCAGATTCTTTTGGGGAGTTACCAGTACAGTAACCATACCAGGAAGTACTTAATTTATTAAGCTACTGCTTTTCTTAATCTCAGTGGAGATATTTACTGATAAACAGCTACCTACGCAGCATGTTCATGTCGTTCCTAAATGAGCTTTTATCTCTCTGCCCTCACCACAAATCAGATTCTTCTGAGGAGTTCCCAGTACATTATCCTTTCCCCTGTGTAATTACCTTAACAAGCTCCAGCTGTTTTTATTCTCAGAAGGTTTACTCCCTGATATACAGCTGCCTACCCCCTTTGTAAGTGCAGGTCCTAAATGAGCTTTTTTCTCTGTTCCCTCACCACAATCCAGATTCTTTTGGGGAGTTACCAGTACAGTAACCATACCAGGAAGTACTTAATTTATTAAGCTACTGCTTTTCTTAATCTCAGTGGAGATATTTGCTGATAAACAGCAACTTACGCAGCATGTTCACGTCGTTCCTAAATGAGCTTTTATCTCTCTGCCCTCACCACAAATCAGATTCTTCTGAGGAGTTCCCAGTACATTATCCTTTCCCCTGTGTAATTACCTTAACAAGCTCCAGCTGTTTTTATTCTCAGAATGTTTACTCCCTGATATACAGCTGCCTACCCCCTTCGTAAGTGCAGGTCCTAAATGAGCTTTTTTCTCTGTTTCCTCACCACAATCCAGATTCTTTTGGGGAGTTACCAGTACAGTAACCATACCAGGAAGTACTTAATTTATTAAGCTACTGCTTTTCTTAATCTCAGTGGAGATATATACTGATAAACAGCTACCTACGCAGCATGTTCATGTCGTTCCTAAATGAGCTTTTATCTCTCTGCCCTCACCACAAATCAGATTCTTCTGAGGAGTTCCCAGTACATTATCCTTTACCCTGTGTAATTACCTTAACAAGCCCAGCTGTTTTTATTCTCAGAAGGTTTACTCCCTGATATACAGCTGCCTACCCCCTTCGTAAGTGCTGGTCCTAAATGAGCTTTTTTCTCTGTTCCCTCACCACAATCCAGATTCTTTTGGGGAGTTACCAGACAGAAACCATACCAGGAAGTATTTAATTTATTAAGCTACTGGTTTTCATAATCTCAGTGGAGATATTTACTGATAAACAGCTACCTACGCAGCATGTTCATGTCGTTCCTAAATGAGCTTTTATCTCTCTGCCCTCACCACAAATCAGATTCTTCTGAGGAGTTCCCAGTACATTATCCTTTCCCCTGTGTAATTACCTCAACAAGCTCCAGCTGTTTTTATTCTCAGAAGGTTTACTCCCTGATATACAGCTGCCTACCCCCTTCGTAAGAGCAGGTCCTAAATGAGCTTTTTTCTCTGTTCCCTGCCCATTATCCAGTTTCTTTTGGGGAGTTACCAGTACAGTAACGATACCAGGAAGTACTTAATTTATTAAGCTACTGCTTTTCTTAATCTCAGTGGAGATATTTACTGATAAACAGCTACCTACGCAGCATGTTCATGTCGTTCCTAAATGAGCTTTTATCTCTCTGCCCTCACCACAAATCAGATTCTTTTGAGGAGTTCCCAGTACATTATCCTTTCCCCTGTGTAATTTCCTTAACAAGCTCCAGCTGTTTTTATTCTCAGAAGGTTTACTCCCTGATATACAGCTGCCTACCCCCTTCGTAAGTGCAGGTCCTAAATGAGCTTTTTTCTCTGTTCCCTCACCACAATCCAGATTCTTTTGGGGAGTTACCAGTACAGTAACCATACCAGGAAGTACTTAATTTATTAAGCTACTGCTTTTCTTAATCTCAGTGGAGATATTTACTGATAAACAGCTACCTACGCAGTATGTTCATGTCGTTCCTAAATGAACTTTTATCTCTCTGCCCTCACCACAAATCAGATTCTTCTGAGGAGTTCCCAGTACATTATCCTTTCCCCTGTGTAATTACCTTAACAAGCTCCAGATGTTTTTATTCTCAGAAGGTTTACTCCCTGATATACAGCTGCCTACCCCCTTCGTAAGTGCAGGTCCTAAATGAGCTTTTTTCTCTGTTCCCTCACCACAATCCAGATTCTTTTGGGGAGTTACCAGTACAGTAACCATACCAGGAAGTACTTAATTTATTAAGCTACTGCTTTTCTTAATCTCAGTGGAGATATTTACTGATAAACAGCTACCTACGCAGCATGTTCATGTCGTTCCTAAATGAGCTTTTATCTCTCTGCCCTCACCACAAATCAGATTCTTCTGAGGAGTTCCCAGTACATTATCCTGTCCCCTGTGTAATTACCTTAACAAGCTCCAGCTGTTTTTATTCTCAGAAGGTTTACTCCCTGATATACAGCTGCCTACCCCCTTCGTAAGTGCTGGTCCTAAATGAGCTTTTTTCTCTGTTCCCTCACCACAATCCAGATTCTTTTGGGGAGTTACCAGTACAGAAACCATACCAGGAAGTATTTAATTTATTAAGCTACTGCTTTTCATAATCTCAGTGGATATATTTACTGATAAACAGCAACCTACGCAGCATGTTCATGTCGTTCCTAAATGAGCTTTTATCTCTCTCCCCTCACCACAAATCAGATTCTTCTGAGGAGTTCCAAGTACATTATCCTTTCCCCTGTGTAATTACCTTAACAAGCTCCAGCTGTTTTTATTCTCAGAAGGTTTACTCCCTGATATACAGCTGCCTACCCCCTTCGTAAGTGCAGGTCCTAAATGAGCTTTTTTCTCTGTTCCTTCACCACAATCCAGATTCTTTTGGGGATTTACCAGTACAGTAACCATACCAGGAAGTATTTAATTTATTAAGCTACTGCTTTTCTTAATCTCAGTGGAGATATTTACTGATAAAGAGCTACCTACGCAGCATGTTCATGTCGCTCCTAAATGAGCTTTTATCTCTCTGCCCTCACCACAAATCAGATTCTTCTGAGGAGTTCCCAGTACATTATCCTTTCCACTGTGTAATTACCTTAACAAGCTCCAGCTGTTTTTATTCTCAGAAGGTTTACTCCCTGATATACAGCTGCCTACCCCCTTCGTAAGTGCAGGTCCTAAATGAGCTTTTTTCTCTGTTCCCTCCCCACAATCCAGATTCTTTTGGGGAGTTACCAGTACAGTAACCATACCAGGAAGTACTTAATTTATTAATCTACTGCTTTTCTTAATCTCAGTGGAGATATTTACTGATAAACAGCTACCTACGCAGCATGTTCATGTCGTTCCTAAATGAGCTTTTATCTCTCTGCCCTCACCACAAATCAGATTCTTCTGAGGAGTTCCCAGTACATTATCCTTTCCCCTGTGTAATTACCTTAACAAGCTCCAGCTGTTTTTATTCTCAGAAGGTTTACTCCCTGATATACAGCTGCCTACCCCCTTAGTAAGTGCAGGTCCTAAATGAGCTTTTTTTCTCTGTTCCCTCACCACAATACAGATTCTTTTGGGGAGTTACCAGTACAGTAACCATACCAGGAAGTACTTAATTTATTAAGCTACTGCTTTTCTTAATCTCAGTGGAGATATTTACTGATAAACAGCTACCTACGCAGCATGTTCATGTCGTTCCTAAATGAGCTTTTATCTCTCTGCCCTCACCACAAATCAGATTCTTCTGAGGAGTTCCCAGTACATTATCCTTTCCCCTGTGTAATTACCTTAACAAGCTCCAGCTGTTTTTATTCTCAGAAGGTTTACTCCCTGATATACAGCTGCCTACCCCCTTCGTAAGTGCAGGTCCTAAATGAGCTTTTTTCTCTGTTCCCTCACCACAATCCAGATTCTTTTGGGGAGTTACCAGTACAGTAACCATACCAGGAAGTACTTAATTTATTAAGCTACTGCTTTTCTTAATCTCAGTGGAGATATTTACTGATAAACAGCTACCTACGCAGCATGTTCATGTCGTTCCTAAATGAGCTTTTATCTCTCTGCCCTCACCACAAATCAGATTCTTCTGAGGAGTTCCCAGTACATTATCCTTTCCCCTGTGTAATTACCTTAACAAGCTCCAGCTGTTTTTATTCTCAGAAGGTTTACTCCCTGATATACAGCTGCCTACCCCCTTCGTAAGTGCTGGTCCTATATGAGCTTTTTTCTCTGTTCCCTCACCACAATCCAGATTCTTTTGGGGAGTTACCAGTACAGTAACCATACCAGGAAGTACTTAATTTATTAAGCTACTGCTTTTCATAATCTCAGTGGATATATTTACTGATAAACAGCTACCTACGCAGCATGTTCATGTCGTTCCTAAATGAGCTTTTATCTCTCTGCCCTCACCACAAATCAGATTCTTCTGAGGAGTTCCCAGTACATTATCCTTTCCCCTGTGTAATTACCTTAACAAGCTCCAGCTGTTTTTATTTTCAGAAGGTTTATTCCCTGATATACAGCTGCCTACCCCCTTCGTAAGTGCAGGTCCTAAATGAGCTTTTTTCTCTGTTCCCTCAAGACAATCCAGATTCTTTTGGGGAGTTACCAGTACAGTAACCATACCAGGAAGTACTTAATTTATTAAGCTACTGCTTTTCTTAATCTCAGTGGAGATATTTACTGATAAACAGCTACCTAAGCAGCATGTTCATGTCGTTCCTAAATGAGCTTTTATCTCTCTGCCCTCACCACAAATCAGATTCTTCTGAGGAGTTCCCAGTACATTATCCTTTCCCCTGTGTAATTACCTTAACAAGCTCCAGCTGTTTTTATTCTCAGAAGGTTTACTCCCTGATATACAGCTGCCTACCCCCTTCGTCAGAGCAGGTCCTAAATGAGCTTTTTTCTCTGTTCCCTGCCCATTATCCAGTTTCTTTTGGGGAGTTACCAGTACAGTAACGATACCAGGAAGTACTTAATTTATTAAGCTACTGCTTTTCTTAATCTCAGTGGAGATATTTACTGATAAACAGCTACCTACGGAGCATGTTCATGTCGTTCCTAAATGAGCTTTTATCTCTCTGCCCTCACCACAAATCAGATTCTTTTGAGGAGTTCCCAGTACATGATCCTTTCCCCTGTGTAATTTCCTTAACAATCTCCAGCTGTTGTTATTCTCAGAAGGTTTACTCCCTGATATACAGCTGCCTACCCCCTTCTTAAGTGCAGGTCCTAAATGAGCTTTTTTCTCTGTTCCCTCACCACAATCCAGATTCTTTTGGGGAGTTACCAGTACAGTAACCATACCAGGAAGTACTTAATTTATTAAGCTACTGCTTTTCTTAATCTCAGTGGAGATATTTACTGATAAACAGCTACCTACGCAGCATGTTCATGTCGTTCCTAAATGAAATTTTATCTCTCTGCCCTCACCACAAATCAGATTCTTCTGAGGAGTTCCCAGTACATTATCCTCTCCCCTGTGTAATTACCTTAACAAGCTCCAGATGTTTTTATTCTCAGAAGGTTTACTCCCTGATATACAGCTGCCTACCCCCTTCGTAAGTGCAGGTCCTAAATGAGCTTTTTTCTCTGTTCCCTCACCACAATCCAGATTCTTTTGGGGAGTTACCAGTACAGTAACCATACCAGGAAGTACTTAATTTATTAAGCTACTGCTTTTCTTAATCTCAGTGGAGATATTTACTGATAAACAGCTACCTACGCAGCATGTTCATGTCGTTCCTAAATGAGCTTTTATCTCTCTGCCCTCACCACAAATCAGATTCTTCTGAGGAGTTCCCAGTACATTATCCTTTCCCCTGTGTAATTACCTTAACAAGCTCCAGCTGTTTTTATTCTCAGAAGGTTTACTCCCTGATATACAGCTGCCTACCCCCTTCGTAAGTGCTGGTCCTAAATGAGCTTTTTTCTCTGTTCCCTCACCACAATCCAGATTCTTTTGGGGAGTTACCAGTAGAGAAACCATACCAGGAAGTATTTAATTTATTAAGCTACTGTTTTTCATAATCTCAGTGGATATATTTACTGATAAACAGCAACCTACGCAGCATGTTCATGTCGTTCCTAAATGAGCTTTTATCTCTCTCCCCTCACCACAAATCAGATTCTTCTGAGGAGTTCCAAGTACATTATCCTTTCCCCTGTGTAATTACCTTAACAAGCTCCAGCTGTTTTTATTCTCAGAAGGTTTACTCCCTGATATACAGCTGCCTACCCCCTTCGTAAGTGCAGGTCCTAAATGAGCTTTTTTCTCTGTTCCTTCACCACAATCCAGATTCTTTTGGGGATTTACCAGTACAGTAACCATACCAGGAAGTATTTAATTTATTAAGCTACTGCTTTTCTTAATCTCAGTGGAGATATTTACTGATAAAGAGCTACCTACGCAGCATGTTCATGTCGCTCCTAAATGAGCTTTTATCTCTCTGCCCTCACCACAAATCAGATTCTTCTGAGGAGTTCCCAGTACATTATCCTTTCCCCTGTGTAATTACCTTAACAAGCTCCAGCTGTTTTTATTCTCAGAAGGTTTACTCCCTGATATACAGCTGCCTACCCCCTTCGTAAGTGCAGGTCCTAAATGAGCTTTTTTCTCTGTTCCCTCCCCACAGTCCAGATTCTTTTGGGGAGTTACCAGTACAGTAACCATACCAGGAAGTACTTAATTTATTAATCTACTGCTTTTCTTAATCTCAGTGGAGATATTTACTGATAAACAGCTACCTACGCAGCATGTTCATGTCGTTCCTAAATGAGCTTTTATCTCTCTGCCCTCACCACAAATCAGATTCTTCTGAGGAGTTCCCAGTACATTATCCTTTCCCCTGTGTAATTACCTTAACAAGCTCCAGCTGTTTTTATTCTCAGAAGGTTTACTCCCTGATATACAGCTGCCTACCCCCTTCGTAAGTGCAGGTCCTAAATGAGCTTTTTTCTCTGTTCCCTCACCACAATACAGATTCTTTTGGGGAGTTACCAGTACAGTAACCATACCAGGAAGTACTTAATTTATTAAGCTACTGCTTTTCTTAATCTCAGTGGAGATATTTACTGATAAACAGCTACCTACGCAGCATGTTCATTTCGTTCCTAAATGAGCTTTTATCTCTCTGCCCTCACCACAAATCAGATTCTTCTGAGGAGTTCCCAGTACATTATCCTTTCCCCTGTGTAATTACCTTAACAAGCTCCAGCTGTTTTTATTCTCAGAAGGTTTACTCCCTGATATACAGCTGCCTACCCCCTTCGTAAGTGCAGGTCCTAAATGAGCTTTTTTCTCTGTTCCCTCACCACAATCCAGATTCTTTTGGGGTGTTACCAGTACAGTAACCATACCACGAAGTACTTAATTTATTAAGCTACTGCTTTTCTTAATCTCAGTGGAGATATTTACTGATAAACAGCTACCTACGCAGCATGTTCACGTCGTTCCTAAATGAGCTTTTATCTCTCTGCCCTCACCAAAAATGAGATTCTTCTGAGGAGTTCCCAGTACATTATCCGTTCTCCTGTGTAATTACCTTAACAAGCTCCAGATGTTTTTATTCTCAGAAGCTTTACTCCCTGATATACAGCTGCCTACCCCCTTCGTAAGTGCAGGTCCTAAATGAGCTTTTTTCTCTGTTCCCTCACCACAATCCAGATTCTTTTGGGGAGTTACCAGTACAGTAACCATACCAGGAAGTACTTAATTTATTAAGCTACTGCTTTTCTTAATCTCAGGGGAGATATTTACTGATAAACAGCTACCTACGCAGCATGTTCATGTCGTTCCTAAGTGAGCTTTTATCTCTCTGCCCTCACCACAAATCAGATTCTTCTGAGGAGTTCCCAGTACATTATCCGTTCCCCTGTGTAATTACCTTAACAAGCTCCAGCTGTTTTTATTCTCAGAAGGTTTACTCCCTGATATACAGCTGCCTACCCCCTTCGTAAGTGCAGGTCCTAAATGAGCTTTTTTCTCTGTTCCCTCACCACAATCCAGATTCTTTTGGGGAGTTACCAGTACAGTAACCATACCAGGAAGTACTTAATTTATTAAGCTACTGCTTTTCTTAATCTCAGTGGAGATATTTACTGATAAACAGCTACCTACGCAGCATGTTCATGTCGTTCCTAAATGAGCTTTTATCTCTCTGCCCTCACCACAAATCAGATTCTTCTGAGGAGTTCCCAGTACATTATCCTTTCCCCTGTGTAATTACCTTAACAAGCTCCAGCTGTTTTTATTCTCAGAAGGTTTACTCCCTGATATACAGCTGCCTACCCCCTTCGTAAGTGCAGGTCCTAAATGAGCTTTTTTCTTTGTTCCCTCACCACAATCCAGATTCTTTTGGGGTGTTACCAGTACAGTAACCATACCAGGAAGTACTTAATTTATTAAGCTACTGCTTTTCTTAATCTCAGTGGAGATATTTACTGATAAACAGCTACCTACGCAGCATGTTCATGTCGTTCCTAAATGAGCTTTTATCTCTCTGCCCTCACCACAAATCAGATTCTTCTGAGGAGTTCCCAGTACATTATCCTTTCCCCTGTGTAATTACCTTAACAAGCTCCAGCTGTTTTTATTCTCAGAAGGTTTACTCCCTGATATACAGCTGCCTACCCCCTTCGTAAGTGCAGGTCCTAAATGAGCTTTTTTCTCTGTTCCCTCACCACAATCCAGATTCTTTTGGGGAGTTACCAGTACAGTAACCATACCAGGAAGTACTTAATTTATTAAGCTACTGCTTTTCTTAATCTCAGTGGAGATATTTACTGATAAACAGCTACCTACGCAGCATGTTCATGTCGTTCCTAAATGAGCTTTTATCTCTCTGCCCTCACCACAAATCAGATTCTTCTGAGGAGTTCCCAGTACATTATCCTTTCCCCTGTGTAATTACCTTAACAAGCTCCAGCTGTTTTTATTCTCAGAAGGTTTACTCCCTGATATACAGCTGCCTACCCCCTTCGTAAGTGCAGGTCCTAAATGAGCTTTTTTCTCTGTTCCCTCACCACAATCCAGATTCTTTTGGGGAGTTACCAGTATAGTAACCATACCAGGAAGTACTTAATTTATTAAGCTACTGCTTTTCTTAATCTCATTGGAGATATTTACTGATAAACAGCTACCTACGCAGCATGTTCATGTCGTTCCTAAATGAGCTTTTATCTCTCTGCCCTCACCACAAATCAGATTCTTCTGAGGAGTTCCCAGTACATTATCCTTTCCCCTGTGTAATTACCTTAACAAGCTCCAGCTGTTTTTATTCTCAGAAGGTTTACTCCCTGATATACAGCTGCCTACCCCCTTCGTAAGTGCTGGTCCTATATGAGCTTTTTTCTCTGTTCCCTCACCACAATCCAGATTCTTTTGGGGAGTTACCAGTACAGTAACCATACCAGGAAGTACTTAATTTATTAAGCTACTGCTTTTCATAATCTCAGTGGATATATTTACTGATAAACAGCTACCTACGCAGCATGTTCATGTCGTTCCTAAATGAGCTTTTATCTCTCTGCCCTCACCACAAATCAGATTCTTCTGAGGAGTTCCCAGTACATTATCCTTTCCCCTGTGTAATTACCTTAACAAGCTCCAGCTGTTTTTATTCTCAGAAGGTTTATTCCCTGATATACAGCTGCCTACCCCCTTCGTAAGTGCAGGTCCTAAATGAGCTTTTTTCTCTGTTCCCTCAAGACAATCCAGATTCTTTTGGGGAGTTACCAGTACAGTAACCATACCAGGAAGTACTTAATTTATTAAGCTACTGCTTTTCTTAATCTCAGTGGAGATATTTACTGATAAACAGCTACCTAAGCAGCATGTTCATGTCGTTCCTAAATGAGCTTTTATCTCTCTGCCCTCACCACAAATCAGATTCTTCTGAGGAGTTCCCAGTACATTATCCTTTCCCCTGTGTAATTACCTTAACAAGCTCCAGCTGTTTTTATTCTCAGAAGGTTTACTCCCTGATATACAGCTGCCTACCCCCTTCGTAAGAGCAGTTCTTAATGAGCTTTTTTCTCTGTTCCCTGCCCATTATCCAGTTTCTTTTGGGGAGTTACCAGTACAGTAACGATACCAGGAAGTACTTAATTTATTAAGCTACTGCTTTTCTTAATCTCAGTGGAGATATTTACTGATAAACAGCTACCTACGCAGCATGTTCATGTCGTTCCTAAATGAGCTTTTATCTCTCTGCCCTCACCACAAATCAGATTCTTTTGAGGAGTTCCCAGTACATGATCCTTTCCCCTGTGTAATTTCCTTAACAATCTCCAGCTGTTTTTATTCTCAGAAGGTTTACTCCCTGATATACAGCTGCCTACCCCCTTCTTAAGTGCAGGTCCTAAATGAGCTTTTTTCTCTGTTCCCTCACCACAATCCAGATTCTTTTGGGGAGTTACCAGTACAGTAACCATACCAGGAAGTACTTAATTTATTAAGCTACTGCTTTTCTTAATCTCAGTGGAGATATTTACTGATAAACAGCTACCTACGCAGCATGTTCATGTCGTTCCTAAATGAAATTTTATCTCTCTGCCCTCACCACAAATCAGATTCTTCTGAGGAGTTCCCAGTACATTATCCTTTCCCCTGTGTAATTACCTTAACAAGCTCCAGATGTTTTTATTCTCAGAAGGTTTACTCCCTGATATACAGCTGCCTACCCCCTTCGTAAGTGCAGGTCCTAAATGAGCTTTTTTCTCTGTTCCCTCACCACAATCCAGATTCTTTTGGGGAGTTACCAGTACAGTAACCATACCAGGAAGTACTTAATTTATTAAGCTACTGCTTTTCTTAATCTCAGTGGAGATATTTACTGATAAACAGCTACCTACGCAGCATGTTCATGTCGTTCCTAAATGAGCTTTTATCTCTCTGCCCTCACCACAAATCAGATTCTTCTGAGGAGTTCCCAGTACATTATCCTTTCCCCTGTGTAATTACCTTAACAAGCTCCAGCTGTTTTTATTCTCAGAAGGTTTACTCCCTGATATACAGCTGCCTACCCCCTTCGTAAGTGCTGGTCCTAAATGAGCTTTTTTCTCTGTTCCCTCACCACAATCCAGATTCTTTTGGGGAGTTACCAGTAGAGAAACCATACCAGGAAGTATTTAATTTATTAAGCTACTGGTTTTCATAATCTCAGTGGATATATTTACTGATAAACAGCAACCTACGCAGCATGTTCATGTCGTTCCTAAATGAGCTTTTATCTCTCTCCCTCACCACAAATCAGATTCTTCTGAGGAGTTCCAAGTACATTATCCTTTCCCCTGTGTAATTACCTTAACAAGCTCCAGCTGTTTTTATTCTCAGAAGGTTTACTCCCTGATATACAGCTGCCTACCCCCTTCGTAAGTGCAGGTCCTAAATGAGCTTTTTTCTCTGTTCCTTCACCACAATCCAGATTCTTTTGGGGATTTACCAGTACAGTAACCATACCAGGAAGTATTTAATTTATTAAGCTACTGCTTTTCTTAATCTCAGTGGAGATATTTACTGATAAAGAGCTACCTACGCAGCATGTTCATGTCGCTCCTAAATGAGCTTTTATCTCTCTGCCCTCACCACAAATCAGATTCTTCTGAGGAGTTCCCAGTACATTATCCTTTCCCCTGTGTAATTACCTTAACAAGCTCCAGCTGTTTTTATTCTCAGAAGGTTTACTCCCTGATATACAGCTGCCTACCCCCTTCGTAAGTGCAGGTCCTAATGAGCTTTTTTCTCTGTTCCCTCACCACAATACAGATTCTTTTGGGGAGTTACCAGTACAGTAACCATACCAGGAAGTACTTAATTTATTAAGCTACTGCTTTTCTTAATCTCAGTGTAGATATTTACTGATAAACAGCTACTTACGCAGCATGTTCATTTCGTTCCTAAATGAGCTTTTATCTCTCTGCCCTCACCACAAATCAGATTCTTCTGAGGAGTTCCCAGTACATTATCCTTTCCCCTGTGTAATTACCTTAACAAGCTCCAGCTGTTTTTATTCTCAGAAGGTTTACTCCCTGATATACAGCTGCCTACCCCCTTCGTAAGTGCAGGTCCTAAATGAGCTTTTTTCTCTGTTCCCTCACCACAATCCAGATTCTTTTGGGGTGTTACCAGTACAGTAACCATACCACGAAGTACTTAATTTATTAAGCTACTGCTTTTCTTAATCTCAGTGGAGATATTTACTGATAAACAGCTACCTACGCAGCATGTTCACGTCGTTCCTAAATGAGCTTTTATCTCTCTGCCCTCACCAAAAATGAGATTCTTCTGAGGAGTTCCCAGTACATTATCCGTTCTCCTGTGTAATTACCTTAACAAGCTCCAGATGTTTTTATTCTCAGAAGCTTTACTCCCTGATATACAGCTGCCTACCCCCTTCGTAAGTGCAGGTCCTAAATGAGCTTTTTTCTCTGTTCCCTCACCACAATCCAGATTCTTTTGGGGAGTTACCAGTACAGTAACCATACCAGGAAGTACTTAATTTATTAAGCTACTGCTTTTCTTAATCTCAGGGGAGATATTTACTGATAAACAGCTACCTACGCAGCATGTTCATGTCGTTCCTAAGTGAGCTTTTATCTCTCTGCCCTCACCACAAATCAGATTCTTCTGAGGAGTTCCCAGTACATTATCCGTTCCCCTGTGTAATTACCTTAACAAGCTCCAGCTGTTTTTATTCTCAGAAGGTTTACTCCCTGATATACAGCTGCCTACCCCCTTCGTAAGTGCAGGTCCTAAATGAGCTTTTTTCTCTGTTCCCTCACCACAATCCAGATTCTTTTGGGGAGTTACCAGTACAGTAACCATACCAGGAAGTACTTAATTTATTAAGCTACTGCTTTTCTTAATCTCAGTGGAGATATTTACTGATAAACAGCTACCTACGCAGCATGTTCATGTCGTTCCTAAATGAGCTTTTATCTCTCTGCCCTCACCACAAATCAGATTCTTCTGAGGAGTTCCCAGTACATTATCCTTTCCCCTGTGTAATTACCTTAACAAGGTCCAGCTGTTTTTATTCTCAGAAGGTTTACTCCCTGATATACAGCTGCCTACCCCCTTCGTAAGTGCAGGTCCTAAATGAGCTTTTCTCTCTGTTCCCTCACCACAATCCAGATTCTTTTGGGGAGTTACCAGTACAGTAACCATACCAGGAAGTACTTAATTTATTAAGCTACTGCTTTTCTTAATCTCAGTGGAGATATTTACTGATAAACAGCTACCTACGCAGCATGTTCATGTCGTTCCTAAATGAGCTTTTATCTCTCTGCCCTCACCACAAATCAGATTCTTCTGAGGAGTTCCCAGTACATTATCCTTTCCCCTGTGTAATTACCTTAACAAGCTCCAGCTGTTTTTATTCTCAGAAGGTTTACTCCTGATATACAGCTGCCTACCCCCTTCGTAAGTGCAGGTCCTAAATGAGCTTTTTTCTCTGTTCCCTCACCACAATCCAGATTCTTTTGGGGAGTTACCAGTACAGTAACCATACCAGGAATACTTAATTTATTAAGCTACTGCTTTTCTTAATCTCAGTGGAGATATTTACTGATAAACAGCTACCTACGCAGCATGTTCATGTCATTCCTAAATGAGCTTTTATCTCTCTGCCCTCACCACAAATCAGATTCTTCTGAGGAGTTCCCAGTACATTATCCTTTCCCCTGTGTAATTACCTTAACAAGCTCCAGCTGTTTTTATTCTCAGAAGGTTTACTCCCTGATATACAGCTGCCTACCCCCTTCGTAAGTGCAGGTCTTAAATGAGCTTTTTTCTCTGTTCCCTCACCACAATCCAGATTCTTTTGGGGAGTTACCAGTACAGTAACCATACCAGGAAGTACTTAATTTATTAAGCTACTGCTTTTCTTAATCTCAGTGGAGATATTTACTGATAAACAGCTACCTACGCAGCATGTTCATGTCGTTCCTAAATGAGCTTTTATCTCTCTGCCCTCACCACAAATCAGATTCTTCTGAGGAGTTCCCAGTACATTATCCTTTCCCCTGTGTAATTACCTTAACAAGCTCCAGCTGTTTTTATTCTCAGAAGGTTTACTCCCTGATATACAGCTGCCTACCCCCTTCGTAAGTGCAGGTCCTAAATGAGCTTTTTTCTCTGTTCCCTCACCACAATCGAGATTCTTTTGGGGAGTTACCAGTAGAGTATCCATACCAGGAAGTACTTAATTTATTAAGCTACTGCTTTTCTTAATCTCAGTGGAGATATTTACTGATAAACAGCTACCTACGCAGCATGTTCATGTCGTTCCTAAATGAGCTTTTATCTCTCTGCCCTCACCACAAATCAGATTCTTCTGAGGAGTTCCCAGTACATTATCCGTTCCCCTGTGTAATTACCTTAACAAGCTCCAGCTGTTTTTTATTCTCAGAAGGTTTACTCCCTGATATACAGCTGCCTACCCCCTTCGTAAGTGCAGGTCCTAAATGAGCTTTTTTCTCTGTTCCCTCACCACAATCCAGATTCTTTTGGGGAGTTACCAGTACAGTAACCATACCAGGAAGTACTTAATTTATTAAGCTACTGCTTTTCTTAATCTCAGTGGAGATATTTACTGATAAACAGCTACCTACGCAGCATGTTCATGTCGTTCCTAAATGAGCTTTTATCTCTCTGCCCTCACCACAAATCAGATTCTTCTGAGGAGTTCCCAGTACATTATCCGTTCCCCTGTGTAATTACCTTAACAAGCTCCAGCTGTTTTTATTCTCAGAAGGTTTACTCCCTGATATACAGCTGCCTACCCCCTTCGTAAGTGCAGGTCCTAAATGAGCTTTTTTCTATGTTCCCTCACCACAATCCAGATTCTTATGGGGAGTTACCAGTACAGTAACCATACCAGGAAGTACTTAATTTATTAAGCTACTGCTTTTCTTAATCTCAGTGAGATATTTACTGATAAACAGCTACCTACGCAGCATGTTCATGTCGTTCCTAAATGAGCTTTTATCTCTCTGCGCTCTCCACAAATCAGATTCTTCTGAGGAGTTCCCAGTACATTATCCTTTCCCCCTGTGTAATTACCTTAACAAGGTCCAGCTGTTTTTATTCTCAGAAGGTTTACTCCCTGATATACAGCTGCCTACCCCCTTCGTAAGTGCAGGTCCTAATGAGCTTTTCTCTCTGTTCCCTCACCACAATCCAGATTCTTTTGGGGAGTTACCAGTACAGTAACCATACCAGGAAGTACTTAATTTATTAAGCTACTGCTTTTCTTAATCTCAGTGGAGATATTTACTGATAAACAGCTACCTACGCAGCATGTTCATGTCGTTCCTAAATGAGCTTTTATCTCTCTGCCCTCACCACAAATCAGATTCTTCTGAGGAGTTCCCAGTACATTATCCTTTCCCCTGTGTAATTACCTTAACAAGCTCCAGCTGTTTTTTATTCTCAGAAGGTTTACTCCCGGATATACAGCTGCCTACCCCCTTCGTAAGTGCAGGTCCTAAATGAGCTTTATTCTCTGTTCCCTCACCACAATCCAGATTCTTTTGGGGAGTTACCAGTACAGTAACCATACCAGGAATTACTTAATTTATTAAGCTACTGCTTTTCTTAATCTCAGTGGAGATATTTACTGATAAACAGCTACCTACGCAGCATGTTCATGTCGTTCCTAAATGAGCTTTTATCTCTCTGCCCTCACCACAAATCAGATTCTTCTGAGGAGTTCCCAGTACATTATCCTTTCCCCTGTGTAATTACCTTAACAAGCTCCAGCTGTTTTTATTCTCAGAAGGTTTACTCCCTGATATACAGCTGCCTACACCCTTCGTAAGTGCAGGTCTTAAATGAGCTTTTTTCTCTGTTCCCTCACCACAATCCAGATTCTTTTGGGGAGTTACCAGTACAGTAACCATACCAGGAAGTACTTAATTTATTAAGCTACTGCTTTTCTTAATCTCAGTAGAGATATTTACTGATAAACAGCTACCTACGCAGCATGTTCATGTCGTTCCTAAATGAGCTTTTATCTCTCTGCCCTCACCACAAATCAGATTCTTCTGAGGAGTTCCCAGTACATTATCCTTTCCCCTGTGTAATTACCTTAACAAGCTCCAGCTGTTTTTATTCTCAGAAGGTTTACTCCCTGATATACAGCTGCCTACCCCCTTCGTAAGTGCAGGTCCTAAATGAGCTTTTTTCTCTGTTCCCTCACCACAATCCAGATTCTTTTGGGGAGTTACCAGTACAGTAACCATACCAGGAAGTACTTAATTTATTAAGCTACTGCTTGTCTTAATCTCAGTGGAGATATTTACTGATAAACAGCTACCTACGCAACATGTTCACGTCGTTCCTAAATGAGCTTTTATCTCTCTGCCCTCACCACAAATCAGATTCTTCTGAGGAGTTCCCAGTACATTATCCTTTCCCCTGTGTAATTACCTTAACAAGCTCCAGCTGTTTTTATTCTCAGAAGGTTTACTCCCTGATATACAGCTGCCTACCCCCTTCGTAAGTGCAAGGTCCTAAATCAGCTTTTTTCTCTGTTCCCTCACCACAATCCAGATTCTTTTGGGGAGTTACCAGTACAGTAACCATACCAGGAAGTACTTAATTTATTAAGCCACTGCTTTTCTTAATATCAGTGGAGATATTTACTGATAAACAGCTACCTACGCAGCATGTTCATGTCGTTCCTAAACGAGCTTTTATCTCTCTGCCCTCACCACAAATCAGATTCTTCTGAGGAGTTCCCAGTACATTATCCTTTCCCCTGTGTAATTACCTTAACAAGCTCCAGCTGTTTTATTCTCAGAAGGTTTACTCCCTGATATACAGCTGCCTACCCCCTTCGTAAGTGCAGGTCCTAAATGAGCTTTTTTCTTTGTTCCCTCACCACAATCCAGATTCTTTTGGGGTGTTACCAGTACAGTAACCATACCAGGAAGTACTTAATTTATTAAGCTACTGCTATTCTTAATCTCAGTGGAGATATTTACTGATAAACAGCTACCTACGCAGCATGTTCATGTCGTTCCTAAATGAGCTTTTATCTCTCTGCCCTCACCACAAATCAGATTCTTCTGAGGAGTTCCCAGTACATTATCCTTTCCCCTGTGTAATTACCTTAACAAGCTCCAGCTGTTTTTATTCTCAGAAGGTTTACTCCCTGATATACAGCTGCCTACCCCCTTCGTAAGTGCAGGTCCTAAATCAGCTTTTTTCTCTGTTCCCTCACCACAATCCAGATTCTTTTGGGGAGTTACCAGTACAGTAACCATACCAGGAAGTACTTAATTTATTAAGCTACTGCTTTTCTTAATCTCAGTGGAGATATTTACTGATAAACAGCTACCTACGCAGCATGTTCATGTCGTTCCTAAATGAGCTTTTATCTCTCTGCCCTCACCACAAATCAGATTCTTCTGAGGAGTTCCCAGTACATTATCCTTTCCCCTGTGTAATTACCTTAACAAGCTCCAGCTGTTTTTATTCTCAGAAGGTTGACTCCCTGATATACAGCTGCTACCCCCTTCGTAAGTGCAGGTCCTAAATGAGCTTTTTTCTCTGTTCCCTCACCACAATCGAGATTCTTTTGGGGAGTTACCAGTAGAGTATCCATAACAGGAAGTACTTAATTTATTAAGCTACTGCTTTCTTAATCTCAGTGGAGATATTTACTGATAAACAGCTACCTACGCAGCATGTTCATGTCGTTCCTAAATGAGCTTTTATCTCTCTGCCCTCACCACAAATCAGATTCTTCTGAGGAGTTCCCAGTACATTATCCTTTCCCCTGTGTAATTACCTTAACAAGCTCCAGCTGTTTTTATTCTCAGAAGGTTTACTCCCTGATATACAGCTGCCTACCCCCTTGGTAAGTGCAGGTCCTAAATGAGCTTTTTTCTCTGTTCCCTCACCACAATCCAGATTCTTTTGGGGAGTTTACCAGTACAGTAACCATACCAGGAAGTACTTACTTTATTAAGCTACTGCTTTTCTTAATCTCAGTGGAGATATTTACTGATAAACAGCTACCTACGCAGCATGTTCATGTCGTTCCTAAATGAGCTTTTATCTCTCTGCCCTCACCACAAATCAGATTCTTCTGAGGAGTTCCCAGTACATTATCCTTTCCCCTGTGTAATTACCTTAACAAGCTCCAGCTGTTTTTATTCTCAGAAGGTTTACTCCCTGATATACAGCTGCCTACCCCCTTCGTAAGTGCAGGTCTTAAATGAGCTTTTTTCTCTGTTCCCTCACCACAATCCAGATTCTTTTGGGGAGTTACCAGTACAGTAACCATACCAGGAAGTACTTAATTTATTAAGCTACTGCTTTCTTAATCTCAGTGGAGATATTTACTGATAAACAGCTACCTACGCAGCATGTTCATGTCGTTCCTAAATGAGCTTTTATCTCTCTGCCCTCACCACAAATCAGATTCTTCTGAGGAGTTCCCAGTACATTATCCTTTCCCCTGTGTAATTACCTTAACAAGCTCCAGCTGTTTTTATTCTCAGAAGGTTTACTCCCTGATATACAGCTGCCTACCCCCTTCGTAAGTGCAGGTCCTAAATGAGCTTTTTTCTCTGTTCCCTCACCACAATCCAGATTCTTTTGGGAGTTACCAGTACAGTAACCATACCAGGAAGTACTTAATTTATTAAGCTACTGCTTTTCTTAATCTCAGTGGAGATATTTACTGATAAACAGCTACCTACGCGACATGTTCACGTCGTTCCTAAATGAGCTTTTATCTCTCTGCCCTCACCACAAATCAGATTCTTCTGAGGAGTTCCCAGTACATTATCCTTTCCCCTGTGTAATTACCTTAACAAGCTCCAGCTGTTTTTATTATCAGAAGGTTTACTCCCTGATATACAGCTGCCTACCCCTTTCGTAAGTGCAGGTCCTAAATGAGCTTTTTTCTCTGTTCCCTCACCACAATCCAGATTCTTTTGGGAGTTACCAGTACAGTAACCATACCAGGAAGTACTTAATTTATTAAGCCACTGCTTTTCTTAATCTCAGTGGAGATATTTACTGATAAACAGCTACCTACGCAGCATGTTCATGTTGTTTCCTAAACGAGCTTTATCTCTCTGCCCTCACCACAAATCAGATTCTTCTGAGGAGTTCCCAGTACATTATCCTTTCCCCTGTGTAATTACCTTAACAAGCTCCAGCTGTTTTTATTCTCAGAAGGTTTACTCCCTGATATACAGCTGCCTACCCCCCTTCGTAAGTGCAGGTCCTAAATGAGCTTTTTTCTTTGTTCCCTCACCACAATCCAGATTCTTTTGGGGTGTTACCAGTACAGTAACCATACCAGGAAGTACTTAATTTATTAAGCTACTGCTTTTCTTAATCTCAGTGGAGATATTTACTGATAAACAGCTACCTACGCAGCATGTTCATGTCGTTCCTAAATGAGCTTTTATCTCTCTGCCCTCACCACAAATCAGATTCTTCTGAGGAGTTCCCAGTACATTATCCTTTCCCCTGTGTAATTACCTTAACAAGCTCCAGCTGTTTTTTATTCTCAGAAGGTTTACTCCTGATATACAGCTGCCTACCCCCTTCGTAAGTGCAGGTCCTAAATGAGCTTTTTTCTCTGTTCCCTCACCACAATCCAGATTCTTTTGGGGAGTTACCAGTACAGTAACCATACCAGGAATTACTTAATTTATTAAGCTACTGCTTTTCTTAATCTCAGTGGAGATATTTACTGATAAACAGCTACCTACGCAGCATGTTCATGTCATTCCTAAATGAGCTTTTATCTCTCTGCCCTCACCACAAATCAGATTCTTCTGAGGAGTTCCCAGTACATTATCCTTTCCCCTGTGTAATTACCTTAACAAGCTCCAGCTGTTTTTATTCTCAGAAGGTTTACTCCCTGATATACAGCTGCCTACCCCCTTCGTAAGTGCAGGTCTTAAATGAGCTTTTTTCTCTGTTCCCTCACCACAATCCAGATTCTTTTGGGGAGTTACCAGTACAGTAACCATACCAGGAAGTACTTAATTTATTAAGCTACTGCTTTTCTTAATCTCAGTGGAGATATTTACTGATAAACAGCTACCTACGCAGCATGTTCATGTCGTTCCTAAATGAGCTTTTATCTCTCTGCCCTCACCACAAATCAGATTCTTCTGAGGAGTTCCCAGTACATTATCCTTTCCCCTGTGTAATTACCTAACAAGCTCCAGCTGTTTTTATTCTCAGAAGGTTTACTCCCTGATATCAGCTGCCTACCCCCTTCGTAAGTGCAGGTCCTAAATGAGCTTTTTTCTCTGTTCCCTCACCACAATCGAGATTCTTTTGGGGAGTTACCAGTAGAGTATCCATACCAGGAAGTACTTAATTTATTAAGCTACTGCTTTTCTTATCTCAGTGGAGATATTTACTGATAAACAGCTACCTACGCAGCATGTTCATGTCGTTCCTAAATGAGCTTTTATCTCTCTGCCCTCACCACAAATCAGATTCTTCTGAGGAGTTCCCAGTACATTATCCGTTCCCCTGTGTAATTACCTTAACAAGCTCCAGCTGTTTTTATTCTCAGAAGGTTTACTCCCTGATATACAGCTGCCTACCCCCTTCGTAAGTGCAGGTCCTAAATGAGCTTTTTTCTCTGTTCCCTCACCACAATCCAGATTCTTTTGGGGAGTTTACCAGTACAGTAACCATACCAGGAAGTACTTAATTTATTAAGCTACTGCTTTTCTTAATCTCAGTGGAGATATTTACTGATAACAGCTACCTACGCAGCATGTTCATGTCGTTCCTAAATGAGCTTTTATCTCTCTGCCCTCACCACAAATCAGATTCTTCTGAGGAGTTCCCAGTACATTATCCGTTCCCCTGTGTAATTACCTTAACAAGCTCCAGCTGTTTTTATTCTCAGAAGGT
>NW_025956951.1:0-30983 GCF_023159225.1 Perognathus longimembris pacificus
CTTAATCTCAGTGGAGATATTTACTGATAAACAGCTACCTAAGCAGCATGTTTCATGTCGTTCCTAAATGAGCTTTTATCTCTCTCCCCTCACCACAAATCAGATTCTTTGAGGGGTTCCCAGTACATTATCCTTTCCCCTGTGTAATTACCTTAACAACTCCGGCTGTTTTTATTCTCAGAAGGTTTACTCCCTGATATACAGCTGCCTACCCCATTCGTAAGTGCAGGGCCTAAATGAGATTTTTTCTCTGTTCCCTCACCACAATCCAGATTCTTTTGGGGAGTTACCAGTACAGTAACGATACAAGGAAGTACTTAATTCATTAAGCTACTGCTTTTCTTAATCTCAGTGGAGATATTTACTGATAAACAGCTACCTACGCAGCATGTTCATGTCGTTCCTAAATGAGCTTTTATCTCTCTCCCCTCACCACAAATCAGATTCTTCTGAGGAGTTCACAGTACATTATCCTTTCCCCTGTGTAATTACCTTAACAAGCTCCAGCTGTTTTTATTCTCAGAATCGATACTCCCTGATATACAGCTGCCTACCCCCTTCGTAAGTGCAGGTCCTAAATGAGCTTTTTTCTCTGTTCCCTCACCACAATCCAGATTCTTTTGGGGAGTTACCAGTACAGTAACCATACCAGGAAGTACTTAATTTATTAAGCTACTGCTTTTCTTAATCTCAGTGGAGATATTTACTGATAAACAGCTACCTACGCAGCATGTTCATGTCGTTCCTAAATGAGCTTTTATCTCTCTCCCCTCACCACAAATCAGATTCTTCTGAGGAGTTCCCAGTACATTATCCTTTCCCCTGTGTAATTACCTTAACAAGCTCCAGCTGTTTTTATTCTCAGACGGTTTTACTCCCTGATATACAGCTGCCTTACCCCTTCGTAAGTGCAGGTCCTAAATGAGATTATTTCTCTGTTCCCTCACCACAATCCAGATTCTTTTGGGGAGTTACCAGTACAGTAACCATACCAGGAAGTACTTAATTATTAAGCTACTGCTTTTCTTAATCTCAGTGGAGATATTTACTGATAAACAGCTAACTACGCAGCATGTTCATGTCGTTCCTAAATGAGCTTTTTTCTCTGTTCCCTCCACCACAATCCAGATTCTTTTGCGGAGTTACCAGTACAGTATCCATACCAGGAAGTACTTAATTTATTAAGCTACTGCTTTTGTTAATCCCAGTGGAGATATTTACTGATAAACAGCTACCTACGCAGCATGTTCATGTCGTTCCTAAATGAGCTTTTATCTCTCTCCCCTCACCACAAATCAGATTCTTCTGAGGGGTTCCCCAGTACATTATCCTTTCCCCTGTGTAATTACCTTAACAAGCTCCAGCTATTTTTATTCTCAGAAGGTTTACTCCCTGATATACAGCTGCCTACCCCCTTCGTAAGTGCAGGTCATAATTGAGCTTTTTTCTCTGTTCCCTCACCACAATCCAGATTCTTTTGCGGAGTTACCAGTACAGTAACCATACCAGGAAGTACTTAATTTATTAAGCTACTGCTTTTCTTAATCTCAGTGGAGATATTTACTGATAAACAGCTACCTACGCAGCATGTTCATGTCGTTCCTAAATGAGCTTTTTTCTCTGTTCCCTCTCCACAATCCAGATTCTTTTGGGGAGTTACCAGTACAGTATCCATACCAGGAAGTACTTAATTTATTAAGCTACTGCTTTTCTTACTCTCAGTGGAGATATTTACTGATAAACAGCTACCTACGCAGCATGTTCATGTCGTTCCTAAATGAGCTTTTATCTCTCTCCCCCTCACCACAAATCAGATTCTTCTGAGGAGTTCCCAGTACATTATCCTTTCCCCTGTGTAATTACCTTAACAAGCTCCAGGGGTTTTTATTCTCAGAATCGATACTCCCTGATATACAGCTGCCTACCACCTTCGTAAGTGCAGGTCCTAAATGAGCTTTTTTCTCTGTTCCCTCACCACAATCCAGATTCTTTTGGAGAGTTACCAATACAGTAACCATACCAGGAAGTACTTAATTTATTAAGCTACTGCTTTTCTTAATCTCAGTGGAGATATTTACTGATAAACAGCTACCTACGCAGCATGTTCATGTCGTTCCTAAATGAGCTTTTATCTCTCTCCCCTCACCACAAATCAGATTCTTCTGAGGAGTTCCCAGTACATTATCCTTTCCCCTGTGTAATTACCTTAACAAGCTCCAGCTGTTTTTATTCTCAGAATCGATACTCCCTGATATACAGCTGCCTACCCCCTTCGTAAGTGCAGGACCTAAATGAGCTTTTTTCTCGGTTCCCTCACCACAATCCAGATTCTTTTGGGGAGTTACCAGTACAGTAACCATACCAGGAAGTACTTAATTTATTAAGCTACTGCTTTTCTTAATCTCAGTGGAGATATTTACTGATAAACAGCTACCTACGCAGCATGTTCATGTCGTTCCTAAATGAGCTTTTATCTCTCTCCCCTCACCACATATCAGATTCTTCTGAGGAGTTCCCAGTACACTATCCTTTCCCCTGTGTAATTACCTTAACAAGCTCCAGCTGTTTTTATTCTCAGACGGTTTACTCCCTGATATACAGCTGCCTTACCCCTTCGTAAGTGCAGGTCCTAAATGAGATTATTTCTCTGTTCCCTCACCACAATCCAGATTCTTTTGGGGAGTTACCAGTACAGTAACCATACCAGGAAGTACTTAATTTATTAAGCTACTGCTTTTCTTAATCTCAGTGGAGATATTTACTGATAAACAGCTAACTACGCAGCATGTTCATGTCGTTCCTAAATGAGCTTTTTTCTCTGTTCCCTCACCACAATCCAGATTCTTTTGCGGAGTTACCAGTACAGTATCCATACCAGGAAGTACTTAATTTATTAAGCTACTGCTTTTGTTAATCCCAGTGGAGATATTTACTGATAAACAGCTACCTACACAGCATGTTCATGTCGTTCCTAAATGAGCTTTTATCTCTCTCCCCTCACCACAAATCAGATTCTTCTGAGGGGTTCCCAGTACATTATCCTTTCCCCTGTGTAATTACCTTAACAAGCTCCAGCTGTTTTTATTCTCAGAAGGTTTACTCCCTGATATACAGCTGCCTACCCCCTTCGTAAGTGCAGGTCATAATTGAGCTTTTTTCTCTGTTCCCTCACCACAATCCAGATTCTTTTGCGGAGTTACCAGTACAGTAACCATACCAGGAAGTTCTTAATTTATTAAGCTACTGCTTTTCTTAATCTCAGTGGAGATATTTACTGATAAACAGCTACCTACGCAGCATGTTCATGTCGTTCCTAAATGAGCTTTTTTCTCTGTTCCCTCTCCACAATCCAGATTCTTTTGGGGAGTTACCAGTACAGTATCCATACCAGGAAGTACTTAATTTATTAAGCTACTGCTTTTCTTAATCTCAGTGGAGATATTTACTGATAAACAGCTACCTACGCAGCATGTTCATGTCGTTCCTAAATGAGCTTTTATCTCTCTCCCCTCACCACAAATCAGATTCTTCTGAGGAGTTCCCAGTACATTATCCTTTCCCCTGTGTAATTACCTTAACAAGCTCCAGCTGTTTTTATTCTCAGAATCGATACTCCCTGATATACAGCTGCCTACCACCTTCGTAAGTGCAGGTCCTAAATGAGCTTTTTTCTCTGTTCCCTCACCACAATCCAGATTCTTTTGGAGAGTTACCAATACAGTAACCATACCAGGAAGTACTTAATTTATTAAGCTACTGCTTTTCTTAATCTCAGTGGAGATATTTACTGATAAACAGCTACCTACGCAGCATGTTCATGTCGTTCCTAAATGAGCTTTTATCTCTCTCCCCTCACCACAAATCAGATTCTTCTGAGGAGTTCCCAGTACATTATCCTTTCCCCTGTGTAATTACCTTAACAAGCTCCAGCTGTTTTTATTCTCAGAATCGATACTCCCTGATATACAGCTGCCTACCCCCTTCGTAAGTGCAGGACCTAAATGAGCTTTTTTCTCGGTTCCCTCACCACAATCCAGATTCTTTTGGGGAGTTACCAGTACAGTAACCATACCAGGAAGTACTTAATTTATTAAGCTACTGCTTTTCTTAATCTCAGTGGAGATATTTACTGATAAACAGCTACCTACGCAGCATGTTCATGTCGTTCCTAAATGAGCTTTTATCTCTCTCCCCTCACCACATATCAGATTCTTCTGAGGAGTTCCCAGTACACTATCCTTTCCCCTGTGTAATTACCTTAACAAGCTCCAGCTGTTTTTATTCTCTGAATCGATACTCCCTGATATACAGCTGCCTACCCCCTTCGTAAGTGCAGGTCCTAAATGAGCTTTTTTCTCTGTTCCCTCACCACAATCCAGATTCTTTTGGGGAGTTACCAGTACAGTAACCATACCAGGAAGTACTTAATTTATTAAGCTACTGCTTTTCTTTTTTTTTTTCTGTTTGTTTGTTTTTTGGCCAGTCCTGGGCCTTGGACCCAGGGCCTGAGCACTGTCCCTGGCTTCTTCCCGCTCAAGGCTAGCACTCTGCCACTTGAGCCACAGCTCCGCTTCTGGCCGTTTTCTGTATATGTGGTGCTGGGGAATCGAACCTAGGGCCACGTGTATCCGAGGCAGGCACTCTTGCCACTAGGCTATATCCCCAGTCCCAAGCTACTGCTTTTCTTAATCTCAGTGGAGATATTTACTGATAAACAGATACCTACGCAGCATGTTCATGTCGTTCCTAAATGAGCTTTTATCTCTCTCCCCTCACCACAAATCAGATTCTTCTGAGGAGTTCCCAGTACATTATCCTTTCCCCTGTGTAATTACCTTAACAAGCTCCAGCTGTTTTTATTCTCAGAAGGTTTACTCCCTGATATACAGCTGCCTACACCCTTCGTAAGTGCAGGTCCTAACTGAGCTTTTTTCTCTGTTCCCTCACCACAATCCAGATTCATTTGGGGAGTTACCAGTACAGTAACCATACCAGGAAGTACTTAATTTATTAAGCTACTGCTTTTCTTAATCTCAGTGGAGATATTTACTGATAAACAGCTACCTACGCAGCATGTTCATGTCGTTCCTAAATGAGCTTTTTTCTCTGTTCCCTCACCACAATCCAGATTCTTTTGGGGAGTTACCAGTACAGTATCCATACCAGGAAGTACTTAATTTATTAAGCTACTGCTTTTCTTAATCTCAGTGGAGATATTTACTGATAAACAGCTACCTACGCAGTATGTTCATGTCGTTCCTAAATGAGCTTTTATCTCTCTCCCGTCACCACAAATCAGATTCTTCTGAGGAGTTCCCAGTACATTATCCTTTCCCCTGTGTAATTACCTTAACAAGCTCCAGCTGTTTTTATTCTCAGAATGATTACTCTCTGATATACAGCTGCCTACCCCCTTCGTAAGTGCAGGTCCTAAATGAGCTTTTTTCTCTGTTCCCTCACCACAATCCAGATTCTTTTGGGGAGTTACCAGTACAGTAACCATACCAGGAAGTACTTAATTTATTAAGCTACTGATTTTCTTAATCTCAGTGGATTTATTTACTGATAAACAGCTACCTACGCAGCATGTTCATGTCGTTCCTAAATGAACTTTTATCTCTCTCCCCTCACCACAAATAAGATTGTTCTGAGGAGTTCCCAGTACATTATCCTTTCCCCTGTGTAATTACCTTAACAAACTCCAGCTGTTTTTATTCTCAGAAGGTTTACTCCCTGATATACAGCTGCCTACCCCCTTCGTAAGTGCAGGTCCTAAATGAGCTTTTTTCTCTGTTCCCTCACCACAATCGAGATTCTTTTGGGGAGTAACCAGTACAGTAACCATACCAGGAAGTACTTAATTTATTAAGCTACTGCTTTTCCTAATCTCAGTGGAGATATTTACTGATAAACAGCTACCTACGCAGCATGTTCATGTCGTTCCTAAATGATCTTTTATCTCTCTCCCCTCACCACAAATCAGATTTTTCTGAGGAGTTCCCAGTACATTATCCTTTCCCCTGTGTAATTACCTTAACAAGCTCCAGCTGTTTTTATTCTCAGAAGGTTTACTCCCTGATATACAGTTGCCTACCCCCTTCGGAAGTGCAGGTCCTAAATGAGCTTTTTTCTCTGTTTCCTCACCACAATCCAGATTCTTTTGGGGAGTTACCAGTACAGAAACCATACCAGGAAGTACTTAATTTATTAAGCTACTGCTTTTCTTAATCTCAGTGGAGATATTTATTGATAAACAGCTACCTATGCAGCATGTTCATGGCGTTCCTAAATGAGCTTTTTTCTCTGTTCCCTCACCACAATCCAAATTCTTTTGGGGAGTTACCAGTACAGTATCCATGCCAGGAAGTACTTAATTTGTTAAGCTACTGCTTTTCTAATCTCAGTGGAGATATTTACTGATAAACCGCTACGTATGCAGCATGTTCATGTCGTTCCTAGATGAGGTTTTATCTCTCTCCCCTCACCACAAAATAGATTCTTCTGAGGAGTTCCCAGTACATTATCCTTTCCCCTGTGTAATTAACTTAACAAGCTCCAGCTGTTTTCATTCTCAGAAGCGATACTCCCTGATATACAGCTGCCTACCCCCTTCGTAATTGCAGGTCCTAAATGAGCTTTTTTCTCTGTTCCCTCACCACAAACCAGATTCTTTTCGGGAGTTACCAGTACAGTAACCATACCAGGAAGTACTTAATTTATTAAGCTACTGCTTTTCTTAATCTCAGTGGAGATATTTACTGATAAACAGCTACCTAAGCAGCATGTTCATGTCGTTCCTAAATGAGCTTTTATCTCTCTCCCTCACACAATAGATTCTTTGGGAGTTCCAGTACATTATCCTTTCCCCTGGAATTACTTAACAAGATCCAGCTGTTTTTATTCTCAGAAGGTTTACTCCCTGATATACAGCTGCCTAACCCATTCGTAAGTGCAGGTCCTAAATGAGCTTTTTTCTCTGTTCCCTCACCACAATCCAGATTCTTTTGGGGAGTTACCAGTACAGTAACCATACCAGGAAGTACTTAATTTATTAAGCTACTGCTTTTCTTAATCTCAGTGGAGATATTTACTGATAAACAGCTACCTACCAGCATGTTCATGTCGTTCCTAAATGAGCTTTTATCTCTCTCCCCCTCACCACAAATCAGATTCTTCTGAGGAGTTCCCAGTACATTATCCTTTCCCCTGGTAATTACCTTAACAAGCTCCAGCTGTTTTTATTCTCAGAATATTTACTCCCTGATATACAGCTGCCTACCCCCTTTGTAAGTGCAGTCCTAAATGAGCTTTTTTCTCTGTTCCCTCACCACAATCCAGATTCTTTTGGGGAGTTACCAGTACAGTAACCATACCAGTGTAAGTACTTAATTTATTAAGCTACTGTTTTCTTATTCTCAGTCGATATTTACTGATAAACAGCTACCTACGCAGCATGTTCATGTCGTTCCTAAATGAGCTTTTATCTCTCTCCCCTCACCACAAATCAGATTCTTCTGAGGAGTTCCAGTACATTATCCTTTCCCCTGTGTAATTACCTTAACAAGCTAGCTGTTTTTATTCTCAGAAGGTTTACTCCCTGATAAACAGCTGCCTACCCATTCGTAAGTGCAGGTTCCTAAATGAGCTTTTTTCTCTGTTCCCTCACCACAATCCAGATTCTTTTGGGAGTTACCAGTACAGTAACCATACCAGGAATTACTTAATTTATAGCTCTGCTTTTTTATTCTCATTTATTTTATGCTTTTTTTTTTCTTTTTTTTTCATTTATTTTCTCCCTTAATCTCAGTGGAGATATACTGATAAACAGCTGCCTACCCCTGTAAGTGCAGTCCTAAATGAGCTTTTTTCTCTGTTCCCTCACCACAATCCAGATTCTTTTGGGGAGTTACCAGTACAGTAACCATACCAGGAAGTACTTAATTTATTAAGCTACTGCTTTTCTTAATCTCAGTGGAGATATTTACTGATAAACAGCTAACTAGGCAGCATGTTAATGTCGTTCCTAAATGAGCTATTATCTCTCTCCCCTCACCACAAATCTGATTCTTCTGAGGAGTTCCCAGTATTTTATCCTTTCCCCTGTGTTATTACCTTAACAAGCTCCAGCTGTTTTTATTCTCAGAAGGTTTACTCCCTGATATACAGCTGCCTACCCCCTTCGTAAGTGCAGGTAATAAATGAGCTTTTTTCTCTGTTCCCTCACCACAATCCAGATTCTTTTGGGGAGTTACCAGTACAGTAACCATACCAGGAAGTACTTAATTTATTAAGCTACTGCTTTTCTTAATCTCAGTGGAGATATTTACTGATAAACAGCTATGTTTGCAGCATGTTCATGTCGTTCCTAAATGAGCTTTTATCTCTCTCCCCTCACCACAAATCAGATTCTTCTGAGGAGTTCCCAGTATATTATACTTTCCCCTGTGTAATTACCTTAACAAGCTCCAGCTGTTTTTATTCAGAATGTTTACTCCCTGATATACAGCTGCCTACCCCCTTCGTAAGTACAGGTCCTAAATGAGCTTTTTTCTCTGTTCCCTCACCACAATCCAGATTCTTTTGGGGAGTTACCAGTACAGCAACCATACCAGGAAGTACTTAATTTATTAAGCTACTGCTTTTCTTAATCTCAGTGGAGATATTTACTGATAAACAGCTACCTACGCAGCATGTTCATGTCGTTCCTAAATGAGCTTTTATCTCTTCCCCTCACCACAAATTCAGATTCTTCTGAGGAGTTCCCAGTACATTATCCTTTCCCCTGTGTAATTACCTGTATAAGCCCTAGCTGTTTTTATTCTCAGAAGGTTTACTCCCTGATATACAGCTGCCTACCCCCTTCGTAATTGCAGGTCCTAAATGAGCTTTTTTCTCTGTTCCCTCACCACAATTCAGATTCATTTGGGGAGTTACCAGTACAGTAACCATACCAGGAAGTACTTAATTTATTAAGCTACTGTTTTTCTTAACTCAGTGGAGATATTTACTGATAAACAGCTACCTACGCAGCTTGTTCATGTCGTTCCCATATGAGCTTTTATCTCTCTCCCCTCACCACAAATCAGATTCTTCTGAGGAGTTCCCAGTACATTATCCTTTCCCCTGTGTAATTACCTTAACAAGCTCCAGCTGTTTTTATTCTCAGAAGGGATACTCCCTGATATACAGCTGCCTACCCCCTTCGTAAGTGCAGGTCCTAAATGAGCTTTTTTCTCTGTTCCCTCACCACAATCCAGATTCTTTTGGGGAGTTACCAGTACAGTAACCATACCAGGAAGGACTTAATTTATTAAGCTACTGCTTTTCTTTATCTCAGTGGAGATATTTACTGATAAACAGCTACCTACGCAGCATATTCATGTCGTTCCTAAATGAGCTTTTATCTCTCTCCCCTCACCACAAATCAGATTCTTCTGAGGAGTTCCCAGTACATTATCCTTTCCCCTGTGTAATTACCTTAACAAGCTCCAGCTGTTTTTATTCTCAGAAAGTTTACTCCCTGATATACAGCTGCCTACCCCCTTCGTAAGTGCAGGTCCTAAATGAGCTTTTTTCTCTGTTCCCTCAACACAATCCAGATTCTTTTGGGGAGTTACCAGTACAGTAACCATACCAGGAAGTACTTAATTTATTAAGCTACTGCTTTTCTTAATCTCAGTGGAGATATTTACTGATAAACAGCTACCTACGCAGCATGTTATGTCGTTCCTAAATGAGCTTTTATCTCTCTCCCCTCACCACACAATCAGATTCTTCTGAGGAGTTCCCAGTACATTATCCTTTCCCCTGTGTAATTACCTTAACAAGCTCCAGCTGTTTTTATTCTCAGAAGGTTTACTCCCTGATATACAGCTGCCTACCCCCTTCGTAAGTGCAGGTCCTAAATGAGCTTTTTTCTCTGTTCCCTCAACACAATCCAGATTCTTTTGGGGAGTTACCAGTACAGTAACCATACCAGGAAGTACTTAATTTATTAAGCTACTGCTTTTCTTAATCTCAGTGGAGATATTTACTGATAAACAGCTACCTATGCAGCATGTTCATGTCGTTCCTAAATGAGCTTTTATCTCTCTCCCCTCACCACAAATCAGATTCTTCTGAGGAGTTCCCAGTACATTATCCTTTCCCCTGTGTAATTACCTTAACAAGCTCCAGCTGTTTTTATTCTCAGAAGGTTTACTCCCTGATATACAGCTGCCTACCCCCTTCGTAAGTGCAGGTCCTAAATGAGCTTTTTTCTCTGTTCCCTCAACACAATCCAGATTCTTTTGGGGAGTTACTAGTACAGTAACCATACCAGGAAGTACTTAATTTATTAAGCTACTGCTTTTCTTAATCTCAGTGGAGATATTTACTGATAAACAGCTACCTACGCAGCATGTTAATGTCGTTCCTAAATGAGCTTTTATCTCTCTCCCCTCACCACCAAATCAGATTCTTCTGAGGAGTTCCCAGTACATTATCCTTTCCCCTGTGTAATTACCTTAACAAGCTCCAGCTGTTTTTATTCTCAGAAGGTTTACTCCCTGATATACAGCTGCCTACCCCCTTCGTAAGTGCAGGTCCTAAATGAGCTTTTTTCTCTGTTCCCTCACCACAATCCAGATTCTTTTGGGGAGTTACCAGTACAGTAACCATACCAGGAAGTACTTAATTTATTAAGCTACTGCTTTTTCTTAATCTCAGTGGAGATATTTACTGATAAACAGCTACCTACGCAGCATGTTCATGTCGTTCCTAAATGAGCTTTTATCTCTCTCCCCTCACCACAAATCAGATTCTTCTGAGGAGTTCCCAGTACATTATCCTTTCCCCTGTGTAATTACCTTAACAAACTCCAGCTGTTTTATTCTCAGAAGGTACTCCCTGATATACAGCTGCCTACCCCCTTCGTAAGTGCAGGTCCTAAATGAGCTTTTTTCTCTGTTCCCTCACCACAATCCAGATTCTTTTGGGGAGTTACCAGTACAGTAACCATACCAGGAAGTACTTAATTTATTAAGCTACTGCTTTTCTTAATCTCAGTGGAGATATTTACTGATAAACAGCTACCTACGCAGCTTGTTCATGTCGTTCCTAAATGAGCTTTTATCTCTCTCCCCTCACCACAAATCATATTCTTCTGAGGAGTTCCCAGTACATTATCCTTTCCCCTGTGTAATTACCTTAACAAGCTCCAGCTGTTTTTATTCTCAGAAGGTTTACTCCCTGATATACAGCTGCCTACCCCCTTCGTAAGTGCAGGTCCTAAATGAGCTTTTTTCTCTGTTCCCTCACCACAATCCAGATTCTTTTGGGGAGTTACCAGTACAGTAACCATACCAGGAAGTACTTAATTTATTAAGCTACTGTTTTTCTTAATCTCAGTGGAGATATTTACTGATAAACAGCTACCTACGCAGCTTGTTCATGTCGTTCCCATATGAGCTTTTATCTCTCTCCCCTCACCACAAATCATATTCTTCTGAGGAGTTCCCAGTACATTATCCTTTCCCCTGTGTAATTACCTTAACAAGCTCCAGCTGTTTTTATTCTCAGAAGGTTTACTCCCTGATATACAGCTGCCTACCCCCTTCGTAAGTGCAGGTCCTAAATGAGCTTTTTTCTCTGTTCCCTCACCACAATCCAGATTCTTTTGGGGAGTTACCAGTACAGTAACCATACCAGGAATTACTTAATTTATTAAGCTTCTGCTTTTCTTTTTTTTTTCTTAAACAGCTTTTTTTCATGTCGTATTTTATGCTTTTTTTTTTTTCTTTTTTTTTTCATTTATTTTCGGCTTTTTATCTCAGTGGAGATATTTACTGATATACAGCTGCCTACCCCCTTCGTATGCAGGTCCTAAATGAGCTTTTTTCTCTGTTCCCTCACCACAATCCAGATTCTTTTGGGGAGTTACCAGTACAGTAACCATACCAGGAAGTACTTAATTTATTAAGCTACTGCTTTTCTTAATCTCAGTGGAGATATTTACTGATAAACAGCTACCTACGCAGCTTTCATGTCGTTCTTAAATGAGCTTTTATCTCTCTCCCCTCACCACAAATCAGATTCTTCTGAGGAGTTCCCAGTACATTATCCTTTCCCCTGTGTAATTACCTTAACAAGCTCCAGCTGTTTTTATTCTCAGAAGGTTTACTCCCTGATATACAGCTGCCTACCCCCTTCGTAAGTGCAGGTCCTAAATGAGCTTTTTTCTCTGTTCCCTCACCACAATCCAGATTCTTTTGGGGAGTTACCAGTACAGTAACCATACCAGGAAGTACTTAATTTATTAAGCTACTGCTTTTCTTAATCTCAGTGGAGATATTTACTGATAAACAGCTATATGCAGCATGTTCATGTCGTTCCTAAATGAGCTTTTATCTCTCTCCCCTCACCACAAATCAGATTCTTCTGAGGAGTTCCCAGTACATTATCCTTTCCCCTGTGTAATTACCTTAACAAGCTCCAGCTGTTTTTATTCTCAGAAGGTTTACTCCCTGATATACAGCTGCCTACCCCCTTCGTAAGTGCAGGTAATAAATGAGCTTTTTTCTCTGTTCCCTCACCACAATCCAGATTCTTTTGGGGAGTTACCAGTACAGTAACCATACCAGGAATACTTAATTTATTAAGCTACTGCTTTTCTTAATCTCAGTGGAGATATTTACTGATAAACAGCTACTAGCAGCATGTTAATGTCGTTCCTAAATGAGCTTTTATCTCTCTCCCCTCACCACAAATCTGATTCTTCTGAGGAGTTCCCAGTATTATCCTTTCCCCTGTGTAATTACCTGTATAAAGCTCCAGCTGTTTTTATTCTCAGAATCGATACTCCCTGATATACAGCTGCCTACCCCCTTCGTAAGTGCAGGTCCTAAATGAGCTTTTTTCTCTGTTCCCTCACCACAATCCAGATTCTTTGGGGAGTTACCAGTACAGTAACCATACCAGGAAGTACTTAATTTATTAAGCTACTGCTTTTCTTAATCTCAGTGGAGATATTTACTGATAAACAGCTACCTACGCAGCATGTTCATGTCGTTCATAAATGAGCTTTTTTCTCTCCCCTCACCACAAATCAGATTCTTCTGAGGAGTTCCCAGTACATTATCCTACCAGCAAGTACTTAATTATTAAACTCCAGCTGTTTTTATTCTCAGAAGGAGAAATTTACTCCCTGATAAACAGCTGCCTACCCCCTGTTGATGCAGGTCCTAAATGAGCTTTTTTCTCTGTTCCCTCACCACAATCCAGATTCTTTGGGGAGTTACCAGTACAGTAACCATACCCCTGTGTAATTACCTTAACAAGCTACTGCTTTTCTATCTCAGTGGAGATATTTACTGATAAACAGCTACCTACGCCATTCGTAAGTCGTTCCTAAATGAGCTTTTTTCTCTGTTCCCTCACCACAATCAGATTCTTTTGGGGAGTTACCAGTACAGTATCCATACCAGGAAGTACTTAATTTATTAAGCTACTGCTTTTCTTAATCTCAGTGGAGATATTTACTGATAAACAGCTACCTACGCAGCATGTTCATGTCGTTCCTAAATGAGCATTTATCTCTCTCCCTCACCACAAATCACATTCTTCTGAGGAGTTCCCAGTACATTATCCTTTCCCCTGTGTAATTACCTTAACAAGCTCCAGCTGTTTTTATTCTCAGAAGGTTTACTCCCTGACATACAGCTGCCTACCCCCTTCGTAATTGCAGGTCCTAAATGAGCTTTTTTCTCTGTTCCCTCACCACAATCCAGATTCTTTGGGGAGTTACCAGTACAGTAACCATACCAGGAAGTACTTAATTTATTAAGCTACTGCTTTTCTTAATCTCAGTGGAGATATTTACTGATAAACAGCGACCTACGCAACATGTTCATGTCGTTCCTAAATGAGCTTTTTTCTCTGTTCCCTCACCACAATCAGATTCTTTTGGGGAGTTACCAGTACAGTATCCATACCAGGAAGTACTTAATTTATTAAACTACTGCTTTTCTTAATCTCAGTGGAGAAATTTACTGATAAACAGCTAGGTATGCAGCATGTTCATGTCGTTCCTAAATGAGCTTTATCTCTCTCCCTCACCACAAATCAGATTCTTCTGAGGAGTTCCCAGTACATTATCCTTTCCCCTGTGTAATTACCTTAACAAGCTCCAGCTGTTTTTATTCTCAGAATCGATTTACTCCCTGATATACAGCTGCCTACCCCCTTCGTAAGTGCAGTCATAAATGAGCTTTTTTCTCTGTTCCCTCACCACAAACCAGATTCTTTTGGGGAGTTACCAGTACAGTAACCATACAAGGAAGTACTTAATTTATTAAGCTACTGCTTTTCTTAATCTCAGTGGAGATATTTACTGATAAACAGCTACCTACGCAGCATGTTCATGTCGTTCCTAAATGAGCTTTTATCTCTCTCCCCTCACCACAAATCAGATTCTTCTGAGGAGTTCCCAGTACATTATCCTTTCCCCTGTGTAATTACCTTAACAAGCTCCAGCTGTTTTTATTCTCAGAATGTTTACTCCCTGATATACAGCTGCCTACCCCCTTCGTAAGTGCAGGTCCTAAATGAGCTTTTTTCTCTGTTCCCTCACCACAATCCAGATTCTTTTGGGGAGTTACCAGTACAGTAACCATACCAGGAAGTACTTAATTTATTAAGCTACTGCTTTTCTTAATCTCAGTGGAGATATTTACTGATAAACAGCTACCTACGCAGCATGTTCATGTCGTTCTTAAATGAGCTTTTATCTCTCTCCCCTCACCACAAATCAGATTCTTCTCAGGAGTTCCCAGTACATTATCCTTTCCCCTGTGTAATTACCTTAACAAGCTCCAGCTGTTTTTATTCTCAGAAGGTTTACTCCCTGATATACAGCTGCCTACCCCCTTCGTAAGTGCAGGTCCTAAATGAGCTTTTTTCTCTGTTCCCTCACCACAATCCAGATTCTTTTGGGGAGTTACCAGTACAGTAACCATACCAGGAAGTACTTAATTTATTAAAGCTACTGCTTTTCTTTTTTTTTTTCTTTTTTTTTCATTTATTTTATGCTTTTTTTTCTTTTTTTTTTCATTTATTTTCGGCTTTTCTAAATCTCAGTGGAGATATTTACTGATAAACAGCTACCTACGCAGCATGTCCATGTCGTTCCTAAATGAGCTTTTTTCTCTGTTCCCTCACCACAATCCAGATTCTTTTGGGGAGTTACCAGTACAGTATCCATACCAGGAAGTACTTAATTTATTAAGCTACTGCTTTTCTTAATCTCAGTGGAGATATTTACTGATAAACAGCTACCTACGCAGCATATTCATGTCGTTCTTAAATGAGCTTTTATCTCTCTCCCTCACCACAAATCAGATTCTTCTGAGGAGTTCCCAGTACATTATCCTTTCCCCCGTGTAATTACCTTAACAAGCTCCAGCTGTTTTTATTCTCAGAAGGTTTACTCCCTGATATACAACTGCCTACCCCCTTCGTAAGTGCATGTCCTAAATGAGCTTTTTTCTCTGTTCCCTCACCACAATCCAGATTCTTTTGGGGAGTTACCAGTACAGTAACCATACCAGGAAGTACTTAATTTATTAAGCTACTGCTTTTCTTAATCTCAGTGGAGATATTTACTGATAAACAGCTACCTACGCAGCATGTTCATGTCGTTCCTAAATGAGCTTTTGTCTCTCTCCCCTCACCACAAATCAGATTCTTCTGAGGAGTTCCCAGTACAATATCCTTTCCCCTGTGCAATTACCTTAACAAGCTCCAGCTGTTTTTATTCTCAGAAGGTCTACTCCCTGATATACAGCTGCCTACCCCGTTCGTAAGTGCAGGTAATAAATGAGCTTTTTTCTCTGTTCCCTCACCACAATCCAGATTCTTTTGGGGAGTTACCAGTACAGTAACCATACCAGGAAGTACTTAATTTATTAAGCTACTGCTTTTCTTAATCTCAGTGGAGATATTTACTGATAAACAGCTAACTAGCAGCATGTTCATGTCGTTCCTAAATGAGCTATTTATCTCTCTCCCCTCACCACAAATCAGATTCTTCTGAGGAGTTCCCAGTACATTATCCTTTCCCCTGTGTAATTACCTTAACAAGCTCCAGCTGTTTTTATTCTCAGAATCGATACTCCCTGATATACAGCTGCCTACCCCCTTCGTAAGTGCAGGTCCTAAATGAGCTTTTTTCTCTGTTCCCTCACCACAATCCAGATTCTTTTGGGGAGTTACCAGTACAGTAACCATACCAGGAAGTACTTAATTTATTAAGCTACTGCTTTTCTTAATCTCAGTGGAGATATTTACTGATAAACAGCTACCTACGCAGCATGTTCATGTCGTTCCTAAATGAGCTTTATCTCTCTCCCTCACCACAAATCAGATTCTTCTGAGGAGTTCCCAGTACATTATCCTTTCCCCTGTGTTAATTACCTTAACAAGCTCCAGCTGTTTTTATTCTCAGTGGAGAAATTTACTCCCTGATAAACAGCTGCCTACCCCCTTCGTATGCAGGTCCTAAATGAGCTTTTTTCTCTGTTCCCTCACCACAATCCAGATTCTTTGGGAGTTACCCAGTACAGTAACCATACCAGGAATTACTTAATTTATTAAGCTACTGCTTTTTAATCTCAGTGGAGATATTTACTGATAAACAGCTACCTACCCATTCGTAAGTGCGTCCTAAATGAGCTTTTTTCTCTGTTCCCTCACCACAATCAGATTCTTTTGGGGAGTTACCAGTACAGTATCCATACCAGGAAGTACTTAATTTATTAAGCTACTGATTTTCTTAATCTCAGTCGATTTATTTACTTGATAAACAGCTACCTAAGCAGCATGTTCATGTCGTTCCTAAATGAGCTTTTATCTCTCTCCCCTCACCACAAATCAGATTCTTCTCAGGAGTTCCCAGTACATTATCCTTTCCCCTGTGTAATTACCTTAACAAGCTCCAGCTGTTTTTATTCTCAGAAGGTTTACTCCCTGATAAACAGCTGCCTACCCCTTCGTAAGTGCAGGTCCTAAATGAGCTTTTTTCTCTGTTCCCTCACCACAATCCAGATTCTTTTGGGGAGTTACCAGTACAGTAACCATACCAGGAATTACTTAATTTATAAAGCTTCTGCTTTTCTTTTTTTTTTTTCTTTTTTTTCATTTATTTTATGCTTTTTTTTCTTTTTTTTTTCATTTATTTTCGGCTTTTCTAAATCTCAGTGGAGATATTTACTGATAAACAGCTGCCTACCCATGTCCTGTCGTTCCTAAATGAGCTTTTTTCTCTGTTCCCTCACCACAATCCAGATTCTTTTGGGGAGTTACCAGTACAGTAACCATACCAGGAAGTACTTAATTTATTAAGCTACTGCTTTTCTTAATCTCAGTGGAGATATTTACTGATAAACAGCTACCTACGCAGCATATTCATGTCGTTCTTAAATGAGCTTTTATCTCTCTCCCTCACCACAAATCAGATTCTTCTGAGGAGTTCCCAGTACATTATCCTTTCCCCTGTGTAATTACCTTAACAAGCTCCAGCTGTTTTTATTCTCAGAAGGTTTACTCCCTGATATACAGCTGCCTACCCCCTTCGTAAGTGCAGGTCCTAAATGAGCTTTTTTCTCTGTTCCCTCACCACAATCCAGATTCTTTTGGGGAGTTACCAGTACAGTAACCATACCAGGAAGTACTTAATTTATTAAGCTACTGCTTTTCTTAATCTCAGTGGAGATATTTACTGATAAACAGCTACCTACGCAGCATGTTCATGTCGTTCCTAAATGAGCTTTTGTCTCTCTCCCCTCACCACAAATCAGATTCTTCTGAGGAGTTCCCAGTACATTATCCTTTCCCCTGTGCAATTACCTTAACAAGCTCCAGCTGTTTTTATTCTCAGAAGGTCTACTCCCTGATATACAGCTGCCTACCCCCTTCGTAAGTGCAGGTTAAATGAGCTTTTTTCTCTGTTCCCTCACCACAATCCAGATTCTTTTGGGGAGTTACCAGTACAGTAACCATACCAGGAATTACTTAATTTATTAAGCTACTGCTTTTCTTAATCTCAGTGGAGATATTTACTGATAAACAGCTACTAGGAAGCATGTTATGTCGTTCCTAAATGAGCTTTATCTCTCTCCCCTCACCACAAATCTGATTCTTCTGAGGAGTTCCCAGTATTATCCTTTCCCCTGTGTTAATTACCTTAACAAGCTCCAGCTGTTTTTATTCTCAGAATCGATACTCCCTGATATACAGCTGCCTACCCCCTTCGTAAGTGCAGGTCCTAAATGAGCTTTTTTCTCTGTTCCCTCACCAAAATCCAGATTCTTTGGGGAGTTACCAGTACAGTAACCATACCAGGAAGTACTTAATTTATTAAGCTACTGCTTTTCTTAATCTCAGTGGAGATATTTACTGATAAACAGCTACCTACGCAACATGTTCATGTCGTTCATAAATGAGCTTTTTTCTCTGTTCCCTCACCACAATCAGATTCTTTTGGGGAGTTACCAGTACAGTATCCATACCAGCAAGTACTTAATTTATTAAACTACTGCTTTTCTTAATCTCAGTGGAGAAATTTACTGATAAACAGCTAGGTATGCAGCATGTTCATGTCGTTCCTAAATGAGCATTTATCTCTCTCCCTCACCACAAATCAGATTCTTCTGAGGAGTTCCCAGTACATTATCCTTTCCCCTGTGTAATTACCTTAACAAGCTCCAGCTGTTTTTATTCTCAGAATCGATACTCCCTGATATACAGCTGCCTACCCCCTTCGTAAGTGCAGGTCCTAAATGAGCTTTTTTCTCTGTTCCCTCACCACAATCCAGATTCTTTTGGGGAGTTACCAGTACAGTAACCATACCAGGAAGTACTTAATTTATTAAGCTACTGATTTTCTTAATCTCAGTCGATTTATTTATGATAAACAGCTACCTAAGCAGCATGTTCATGTCGTTCCTAAATGAGCTTTTATCTCTCTCCCCTCACCACAAATCAGATTCTTCTCAGGAGTTCCCAGTACATTATCCTTTCCCCTGTGTAATTACCTTAACAAGCTCCAGCTGTTTTTATTCTCAGAAGGTTTACTCCCTGATAAACAGCTGCCTAACCCCTTCATAAGTGCAGGTCCTAAATGAGCTTTTTTCTCTGTTCCCTCACCACAATCCAGATTCTTTTGGGGAGTTACCAGTACAGTAACCATACCAGGAATTACTTAATTTATAAAGCTCTGCTTTTCTTTTCTCAGAATGCTTATTTACTCCCTGAGATATTTACTGATAAACAGCTACCTACGCAGCATGTTCATGTCGTTCCTAAATGAGCTTTTTTCTCTGTTCCCTCACCACAATCCAGATTCTTTTGGGGAGTTACCAGTACATTATCCATACCAGGAAGTACTTAATTTATTAAGCTACTGCTTTTCTTAATCTCAGTGGAGATATTTACTGATAAACAGCTACCTACACAGCATGTTCATGTCGTTCCTAAATGAGCTTTTATCTCTCTCCCTCACCACAAATCAGATTCTTCTGAGGAGTTCCCAGTACATTATCCTTTCCCCCGTGTAATTACCTTAACAAGCTCCAGCTGTTTTTATTCTCAGAAGGTTTACTCCCTGATATACAGCTGCCTACCCCCTTCGTAAGTGCATGTCCTAAATGAGCTTTTTTCTCTGTTCCCTCACCACAATCCAGATTCTTTTGGGGAGTTACCAGTACAGTAACCATACCAGGAATTACTTAATTTATTAACCTACTGCTTTTCTTAATCTCAGTGGAGATATTTACTGATAAACAGCTACCTACGCAGCATGTTCATGTCGTTCCTAAATGAGCTTTTTCTCTCTCCCCTCACCACAAATCAGATTCTTCTGAGGAGTTCCCAGTACATTATCCTTTCCCCTGTGAATTACCTTAACAAGCTCCAGCTGTTTTTATTCTCAGAAGGTTTACTCCCTGATATACAGCTGCCTACCCCCTTCGTAAGTGCAGGTAATAAATGAGCTTTTTTCTCTGTTCCCTCACCACAATCCAGATTCTTTTGGGGAGTTACCAGTACAGTAACCATACCAGGAATTACTTAATTTATTAAGCTACTGCTTTTCTTAATCTCAGTGGAGATATTTACTGATAAACAGCTAACTAGCAGCATGTTAATGTCGTTCCTAAATGAGCTTTATCTCTCTCCCCTCACCACAAATCTGATTCTTCTGAGGAGTTCCCAGTACATTATCCTTTCCCCTTTGTAATTACCTTAACAAGCTCCAGCTGTTTTTATTCTCAGAAGGTTTACTCCCTGATATACAGCTGCCTACCCCCTTCGTAAGTGCAGGTCCTAAATGAGCTTTTTTCTCTGTTCCCTCACCACAATCAGATTCTTTGGGAGTTACCAGTACAGTAACCATACCAGGAAGTACTTAATTTATTAAGCTACTGTTTTCTTAATCTCAGTGGAGATATTTACTGATAAACAGCTACCTACGCAGCATGTTCATGTCGTTCCTAAATGAGCTTTTATCTCTCTCCCCTCACCACAAATCAGATTCTTCTGAGGAGTTCCCAGTACATTATCCTTTCCCCTGTGTAATTACCTTAACAAGCTCCAGCTGTTTTTATTCTCAGAGGTTTACTCCCTGATATACAGCTGCCTAACCCCTTCGTAAGTGCAGGTCCTAAATGAGATTATTTCTCTGTTCCCCTCACCACAATCCAGATTCTTTTGGGGAGTTACCAGTACAGTAACCATACCAGGAAGTACTTAATTTATTAAGCTACTGCTTTTCTTATCTCAGTGGAGATATTTACTGATAAACAGCTAACCTACGCAGCATGTTCATGTCGTTCCTAAATGAGCTTTTTTCTCTGTTCCCTCACCACAATCCAGATTCTTTTGGGGAGTTACCAGTACAGTATCCATACCAGGAAGTACTTAATTTATTAAGCTACTGCTTTTCTTAATCTCAGTGGAGATATTTACTGATAAACAGCTACCTACGCAGCATGTTCATGTCGTTCCTAAATGAGCTTTTATCTCTCTCCCCTCACCACAAATCAGATTCTTCTGAGGAGTTCCCAGTACATTATCCTTTCCCCTGTGTAATTACCTTAACAAGCTCCAGCTGTTTTTTATTCACAGAATCGATTTACTCCCTGATATACAGCTGCCTACCCCCTTCGTAAGTCAGGTCCTAAATGAGCTTTTTTCTCTGTTCCCTCACCACAATCCAGATTCTTTTGGGGAGTTACCAGTACAGTAACCATACCAGGAAGTACTTAATTTATTAAGCTACTGCTTTTTTAATCTCAGTGGAGATATTTACTGATAAACAGCTACCTACGCAGCATGTTCATGTCGTTCCTAAATGAGCTTTTGTCTCTCTCCCCGCACCACAAATCAGATTCTTCTGAGGAGTTCCCAGTACATTATCCTTTCCCCTGTGTAATTACCTTAACAAGCTCCAGCTGTTTTTATTCTCAGAAGGTTTACTCCCTGATATACAGCTGCCTACCCCCTTCGTAAGTGCAGGTCCTAAATGAGCTTTTTTCTCTGTTCCCTCACCACAATCCAGATTCTTTTGGGGAGTTACCAGTACAGTAACCATACCAGGAAGTACTTAATTTATTAAGCTACTGCTTTTCTTAATCTCAGTGGAGATATTTACTGATAAACAGCTAACTACGCAGCATGTTCATGTCGTTCCTAAATGAGCTTTTTTCTCTCCCTCTCCACAAATCAGATTCTTCTGAGGAGTTCCAGTACATTATCCTACCAGTGTAATTACCTTAACAAGCTCCAGCTGTTTTTATTCTCAGTGGAGATTTTTACTGATATACAGCTGCCTACCCCCTTCGTAAGTGCAGGTCCTAAATGAGCTTTTTTCTCTGTTCCCTCACCACAATCCAGATTCTTTTGGGGAGTTACCAGTACAGTAACCATACCAGGAAGTACTTAATTTATTAAGCTACTGCTTTTCTTAATCTCAGTGGAGATATTTACTGATAAACAGCTACCTACGCAGCATGTCATGTCGTTCCTAAATGAGCTTTTATCTCTCTCCCCTCACCACAAATCAGATTCTTCTGAGGAGTTCCCAGTACATTATCCTTTCCCCTGTGTAATTACCTTAACAAGCTCCAGCTGTTTTTATTCTCAGAAGGTTTACTCCCTGATATACAGCTGCCTACCCCTTCGTAAGTGCAGGTCCTAAATGAGCTTTTTTCTCTGTTCCCTCACCACAATCCAGATTCTTTTGGGGAGTTACCAGTACAGTAACCATACCAGGAAGTACTTAATTTATTAAGCTACTGCTTTTCTTAATCTCAGTGGAGATATTTACTGATAAACAGCTACCTACGCAGCATGTTCATGTCGTTCCTAAATGAGCTTTTATCTCTCTCCCCTCACCACAAATCAGATTCTTCTGAGGAGTTCCCAGTACATTATCCTTTCCCCTGTGTAATTACCTTAACAAGCTCCAGCTGTTTTATTCTCAGAAGGTTACTCCCTGATATACAGCTGCCTACCCCCTTCGTAAGTGCAGGTCTTAAATGAGCTTTTTTCTCTGTTCCCTCACCACAATCCAGATTCTTTTGGGGAGTTACCAGTACAGTAACCATACCAGGAAGTACTAATTTATTAAGCTACTGCTTTTCTTAATCTCAGTGGAGATATTTACTGATAAACAGCTACCTACGCAGCATGTTCATGTCGTTCCTAAATGAGCTTTTATCTCTCTCCCCTCACCACAAATCAGATTCTTCTGAGGAGTTCCCAGTACATTATCCTTTCCCTGTGTAATTACCTTAACAAGCTCCAGCTGTTTTTATTCTCAGAAGGTTTACTCCCTGATATACAGCTGCCTACCCCCTTCGTAAGTGCAGGTCCTAAATGAGCTTTTTTCTCTGTTCCCTCACCACAATCCAGATTCTTTTGGGGAGTTACCAGTACAGTAACCATACCAGGAAGTACTTAATTTATTAAGCTACTGCTTTTCTTAATCTCAGTGGAGATATTTACTGATAAACAGCTACCTACGCAGCATGTTCATGTCGTTCCTAAATGAGCTTTTATCTCTCTCCCCTCACCACAAATCAGATTCTTCTGAGGAGTTCCCAGTACATTATCCTTTCCCCTGTGTAATTACCTTAACAAGCTCCAGCTGTTTTTATTCTCAGAATCGATACTCCCTGATATACAGCTGCCTACCCCCTTCGTAAGTGCAGGTCCTAAATGAGCTTTTTTCTCTGTTCCCTCACCACAATCCAGATTCTTTTGGGGAGTTACCAGTACAGTAACCATACCAGGAAGTACTTAATTTATTAAGCTACTGCTTTTCTTAATCTCAGTGGAGATATTTACTGATAAACAGCTACCTACGCAGCATGTTCATGTCGTTCCTAAATGAGCTTTTATCTCTCTCCCCTCACCACAAATCAGATTCTTCTGAGGAGTTCCCAGTACATTATCCTTTCCCCTGTGTAATTACCTTAACAAGCTCCAGCTGTTTTTATTCTCAGAATGTTTACTCCCTGATATACAGCTGCCTACCCCCTTCGTAAGTGCAGGTCCTAAATGAGCTTTTTTCTCTGTTCCCTCACCACAATCCAGATTCTTTTGGGGAGTTACCAGTACAGTAACCATACCAGGAAGTACTTAATTTATTAAGCTACTGCTTTTCTTAATCTCAGTGGAGATATTTACTGATAAACAGCTACCTACGCAGCATGTTCATGTCGTTCCTAAATGAGCTTTTATCTCTCTCCCCTCACCACAAATCAGATTCTTCTCAGGAGTTCCCAGTACATTATCCTTTCCCCTGTGTAATTACCTTAACAAGCTCCAGCTGTTTTTATTCTCAGAAGGTTTACTCCCTGATAAACAGCTGCCTACCCCCTTCGTAAGTGCAGGTCCTAAATGAGCTTTTTTCTCTGTTCCCTCACCACAATCCAGATTCTTTTGGGGAGTTACCAGTACAGTAACCATACCAGGAATTACTTAATTTATAAAGCTTCTGCTTTTCTTTTTTTTTTTTCTTTTTTTTCATTTATTTTATGCTTTTTTTTTTCTTTTTTTTTTCATTTATTTTCGGCTTTTCTAAATCTCAGTGGAGATATTTACTGATAAACAGCTACCTACGCAGCATGTCCATGTCGTTCCTAAATGAGCTTTTTTCTCTGTTCCCTCACCACAATCCAGATTCTTTTGGGGAGTTACCAGTACAGTATCCATACCAGGAAGTACTTAATTTATTAAGCTACTGCTTTTCTTAATCTCAGTGGAGATATTTACTGATAAACAGCTACCTACGCAGCATATTCATGTCGTTCTTAAATGAGCTTTTATCTCTCTCCCTCACCACAAATCAGATTCTTCTGAGGAGTTCCCAGTACATTATCCTTTCCCCTGTGTAATTACCTTAACAAGCTCCAGCTGTTTTTATTCTCAGAAGGTTTACTCCCTGATATACAACTGCCTACCCCCTTCGTAAGTGCATGTCCTAAATGAGCTTTTTTCTCTGTTCCCTCACCACAATCCAGATTCTTTTGGGGAGTTACCAGTACAGTAACCATACCAGGAAGTACTTAATTTATTAAGCTACTGCTTTTCTTAATCTCAGTGGAGATATTTACTGATAAACAGCTACCTACGCAGCATGTTCATGTCGTTCCTAAATGAGCTTTTGTCTCTCTCCAATCACCACAAATCAGATTCTTCTGAGGAGTTCCCAGTACATTATCCTTTCCCCTGTGCAATTACCTTAACAAGCTCCAGCTGTTTTTATTCTCAGAAGGTTTACTCCCTGATATACAGCTGCCTACCCCGTTCGTAAGTGCAGGTAATAAATGAGCTTTTTTCTCTGTTCCCTCACCACAATCCAGATTCTTTTGGGGAGTTACCAGTACAGTAACCATACCAGGAATTACTTAATTTATTAAGCTACTGCTTTTCTTAATCTCAGTGGAGATATTTACTGATAAACAGCTAACTAGGAAGCATGTTAATGTCGTTCCTAAATGAGCTATTATCTCTCTCCCCTCACCACAAATCTGATTCTTCTGAGGAGTTCCCAGTATTTTATCCTTTCCCCTGTGTTATTACCTTAACAAGCTCCAGCTGTTTTTATTCTCAGAATCGATACTCCCTGATATACAGCTGCCTACCCCCTTCGTAAGTGCAGGTCCTAAATGAGCTTTTTTCTCTGTTCCCTCACCACAATCCAGATTCGTTTGGGGAGTTACCAGTACAGTAACCATACCAGGAAGTACTTAATTTATTAAGCTACTGCTTTTCTTAATCTCAGTGGAGATATTTACTGATAAACAGCTACCTACGCAACATGTTCATGTCGTTCATAAATGAGCTTTTTTCTCTGTTCCCTCACCACAATGCAGATTCTTTGGGGAGTTACCAGTACAGTATCCATACCAGCAAGTACTTAATTTATTAAACTACTGCTTTTCTTAATCTCAGTGGAGAAATTTACTGATAACAGCTAGGTATGCAGCATGTTCATGTCGTTCCTAAATGAGCATTTATCTCTCTCCACTCACCACAAATCAGATTCTTCTGAGGAGTTCCCAGTACATTATCCTTTCCCCTGTGTAATTACCTTAACAAGCTCCAGCTGTTTTTATTCTCAGAATCGATACTCCCTGATATACAGCTGCCTACCCCCTTCGTAAGTGCAGGTCCTAAATGAGCTTTTTTCTCTGTTCCCTCACCACAATCCAGATTCTTTTGGGAGTTACCAGTACAGTAACCATACCAGGAAGTACTTAATTTATTAAGCTACTGATTTTCTTAATCTCAGTCGATTTATTTATTGATAAACAGCTACCTACGCAGCATGTTCATGTCGTTCCTAAATGAGCTTTTATCTCTCTCCCCTCACCACAAATCAGATTCTTCTCAGGAGTTCCCAGTACATTATCCTTTCCCCTGTGTAATTACCTTAACAAGCTCCAGCTGTTTTTATTCTCAGAAGGTTTTACTCCCTGATAAACAGCTGCCTAACCCCTTCGTAAGTGCAGGTCCTAAATGAGCTTTTTTCTCTGTTCCCTCACCACAATCCAGATACTTTTGGGGAGTTACCAGTGCAGTAACCATACCAGGAATTACTTAATTTATAAAGCTTCTGCTTTTCTTTTTTTTTTTTTCTTTTTTTTTTCATTCATTTTATGCTTTTTTTTTTCTTTTTTTTTTCATTTATTTTCGGCTTTTCTAAATCTCAGTGGAGATATTTACTGATAAACAGCTACCTACGCAGCATGTTCATGTCGTTCCTAAATGAGCTTTTTTCTCTGTTCCCTCACCACAATCCAGATTCTTTTGGGGAGTTACCAGTACAGTATCCATACCAGGAAGTACTTAATTTATTAAGCTACTGCTTTTCTTAATCTCAGTGGAGATATTTACTGATAAACAGCTACCTACGCAGCATGTTCATGTCGTTCCTAAATGAGCTTTTGTCTCTCTCCCCTCACCACAAATCAGATTCTTCTGAGGAGTTCCCAGTACATTATCCTTTCCCCTGTGCAATTACCTTAACAAGCTCCAGCTGTTTTTATTCTCAGAAGGTTTACTCCCTGATATACAGCTGCCTACCCCGTTCGTAAGTGCAGGTAATAAATGAGCTTTTTTCTCTGTTCCCTCACCACAATCCAGATTCTTTTGGGAGTTACCAGTACAGTAACCATACCAGGAATTACTTAATTTATTAAGCTACTGCTTTTCTTAATCTCAGTGGAGATATTTACTGATAAACAGCTAACTAGGCAGCATGTTAATGTCGTTCCTAAATGAGCTATTATCTCTCTCCCCTCACCACAAATCTGATTCTTCTGAGGAGTTCCCAGTATTTTATCCTTTCCCCTGTGTTATTACCTTAACAAGCTCCAGCTGTTTTTATTCTCAGAAGGTTTACTCCCTGATATACAGCTGCCTACCCCCTTCGTAAGTGCAGGTCCTAAATGAGCTTTTTTCTCTGTTCCCTCAGCACAATCCAGATTCTTTTGGGGAGTTACCCGTACAGTAACCATACCAGGAAGTACTTAATTTATTAAGCTACTGCTTTTCTTAATCTCAGTGGAGATATTTACTGATAAACAGCTACCTACGCAGCATGTTCCTGTCGCTCCTAAATGAGCTTTTATCTCTCTCCCCTCACCACAAATCAGATTCTTCTGAGGAGTTCCCAGTACATTATCCTTTCCCCTTTGTAATTACCTTAACAAGCTCCAGCTGTTTGTATACTCAGAAGGTTTACTCCTTGATATACAGCTGCCTATCCCCTTCGTAAGTGCAGGTAATAAATGAGCTTTTTTCTCTGTTCCCTCAACACAATTCAGATTCTTTTGGGGAGTTAGCAGTACAGTAACCATACCAGGAAGTACTTAATTTATTAAGCTACTGCTTTTCTTAATCTCAGTGGAGATATTTACTGATAAACAGCTATGTATGCAGCATGTTCATATCGTTCCTAAATGAGCTTTTATCTCTCTCCCCTCAACACAAATCAGATTCTTCTGAGGAGTTCCCAGTACATTATCCTTTCCCCTGTGTAATTACCTTAACAAGCTCCAGCTGTTTATATTCTCAGAAGGTTTACTCCCTGATATACAGCTGCCTACCCCCTTCGTAAATGCAGGTCCTAAATGAGCTTTATTCTCTGTTCCCTCAACACAATCCAGATTCTTTTGGGGAGTTACTAGTACAGTAACCATACCAGGAAGTACTTAATTTATTAAGCTACTGCTTTTCTTAATCTCAGTGGAGATATTTACTGATAAACAGCTACCTACGCAGTATGTTAATGTCGTTCCTAAATGAGCTTTTATCTCTCTCCCCTCACCCCAAATCTGATTCTTCTGAGGAGTTCCCAGTACATTATCCTTTCCCCTGTGTAATTACCTGTATAAGCCCCAGCTGTTTTTATTCTCAGAAGGTTTACTCCCTGATATAAAGCTGCCTACCCCCTTCGTAAGTGCAGGTCCTAAATGAGCTTTTTTCTCTGTTCCCTCACCACAATCCAGATTCTTTTGGGGAGTTACCAGTACAGTAACCATACCAGGAAGTACTTAATTTATTAAGCTACTGTTTTTCTTAATCTCAGTGGAGATATTTACTGATAAACAGCTACCTACGCAGCTTGTTCATGTCGTTCCCAAATGAGCTTTTATCTCGCTCCCCTCACGACAAATCAGATTCTTCTGAGGAGTTCCCAGTACATTATCCTTTCCCTTGTGTAATTACCTTAACAAGCTCCAGCTGTTTTTATTCTCAGAAGGTTTACTCCCTGATATACAGCTGCTACTCCCTTCGTAAGTGCAGGTCCTAAATGAGATTTTTTCTCTGTTCCCTCACCACAATCCAGATTCTTTTGGGGAGTTAGCAGTACAGTAACCATACCAGGAAGTACTTAATTTATTAAGCTACTGCTTTTCTTAATCTCAGTGGAGATATTTACTGATAAACACCTACCTACGCAGCATGTTCATGTCGTTCCTAAATGAGCTTTTATCTCTCTCCCCTCACCACAAATCAGATTCTTCTGGGGGTTCCCAGTACATTATCCTTTCCCCTGTGTAATTACCTTAACAACTCCAGCTGGTTTTATTCTCAGAAGGCTTACTCCCTGATATACAGCTGCCTACCCCATTCGTAAGTGCAGGTCCTAAATGAGCTTTTTTCTCTGTTCCCTCACCACAATCCAGATTCTTTTGGGTAGTTACCATTACAGTAACCATACCTGGAAGTACTTAATTTATTAAGCTACTGCTTTTCTTAATCTCAGTGGAGATATTTACTGATAAACAGCTACCTACGCAGCATGTTCATGTCGTTCCTAAATGAGCTTTTATCTCTCTCCCCTCACCACAAATCAGATTCTTCTGAGGAGTTCCCAGTACATTTTCCTTTCCTCTGTGTAATTGCCTTAAAAAGCTCCAGCTTTTTTTATTCTCAGAAATTTAACTCCCTGATATACAGCTGCCTACCCCCTTCGTAAGTGCAGATCCTAAATGAGATATTTTCTCTGTTCCCTCACCACAATTCAGATTCTTTTGGGGAGTTACCAGTACAGTAACGATACCAGGAAGTACTTAATTTATTAAGCTACTGCTTTTCTTAATCTCAGTGGAGATATTTACTGATAAACAGCTACGTTCGCATCATGTTCATGTCGTCCATAAATTATCTTTTATCTCGATCCTCTCACCACAAATCAGATTCTTCTGAGGATTTCCCAGGACATTATCCGTTCCCCTGTGTAATTACCTTAACAAGCTCCAGCTGTTTTTATTCTCAGAAGGTTTACTCCCTGATATACAGTTGCCTACCCCCTTCGTAAGTGCAGGTCCTAAATGAGCTTTTTTTCTCTGTTCCCTCACCACAATCCAGATTCTTTTGGGGAGTTACCAGTACAGTAACCATACCAGGAAGTACTTAATTTATTAAGCTACTGCTTTTCTTAATCTCAGTGGAGATATTTACTGATAAACAGCTACCTACGCAGCATGTTCATGTCGTTCCTAAATGAGCTTTTATCTCTCTCCCCTCACCACAAATCAGATTCTTCTGAGGAGTTCCCAGTACATTATCCTTTCCCCTGTGTAATTACCTTAACAAGCTCCAGCTGTTTTTATTCTCAGACGGTTTACTCCCTGATATACAGCTGCCTAACCCCTTCGTAAGTGCAGGTCCTAAATGAGATTATTTCTCTGTTCCCTCACCACAATCCAGATTCTTTTGGGGAGTTACCAGTACAGTAACCATACCAGGAAGTACTTAATTTATTAAGCTACTGCTTTTCTTAATCTCAGTGGAGATATTTACTGATAAACAGCTACCTACGCAGCATGTTCATGTCGTTCCTAAATGAGCTTTTATCTCTCTCCCCTCACCACAAATCAGATTCTTCTGAGGAGTTCCCAGTACATTATCCTTTCCCCTGTGTAATTACATTAACAAGCTCCAGCTTTTTTTATTCACAGAATCGATACTCCCTGATATACAGCTGCCTACCCCCTTCGTAAGTCAGGTCCTAAATGAGCTTTTTTCTCTGTTCCCTCACCACAATCCAGATTCTTTTGGGGAGTTACCAGTACAGTAACCATACCAGGAAGTACATAATTTATTAAGCTACTGCTTTTTTTAATCTCAGTGGAGATATTTACTGATAAACAGCTACCTACGCAGCATGTTCATGTCGTTCCTAAATGAGCTTTTATCTCTCTCCCCTCACCACAAATCAGATTCTTCTGAGGAGTTCCCAGTACATTATCCTTTCCCCTGTGTAATTACCTTAACAAGCTCCAGCTGTTTTTATTCTCAGAAGGTTTACTCCCTGATATACAGCTGCCTACCCCCTTCGTAAGTGCAGGTCCTAAATGAGCTTTTTTCTCTGTTCCCTCACCACAATCCAGATTCTTTTGGGGAGTTACCAGTACAGTAACCATACCAGGAAGTACTTAATTTATTAAGCTACTGCTTTTCTTAATCTCAGTGGAGATATTTACTGATAAACAGCTAACTACGCAGCATGTTCATGTCGTTCCTAAATGAGCTTTTTCTCTGTTCCCTCTCCAAAATCCAGATTCTTTTGGGGAGTTACCAGTACATTATCCATACCAGGAAGTACTTAATTTATAAAGCTACTGCTTTTCTTAATCTCAGTGGAGATATTTACTGATAAACAGCTACCTACGCAGCATGTTCATGTCGTTCCTAAATGAGCTTTTATCTCTCTCCCCTCACCACAAATCAGATTCTTCTGAGGAGTTCCCAGTACATTATCCTTTCCCCTGTGTAATTACCTTAACAAGCTCCAGCTGTTTTTATTCTCAGAAGGTTTACTCCCTGATATACAGCTGCCTACCCCCTTCGTAAGTGCAGGTCCTAAATGAGCTTTTATCTCTCTCCCCTCACCACAAATCAGATTCTTCTGAGGAGTTCCCAGTACATTA
>NW_025956952.1:0-36979 GCF_023159225.1 Perognathus longimembris pacificus
GTAACTCCCAAAAGAATCTGGATTGTGGTGAGGGAACAGAGAAAAAAGCTCATGTAGGACCTGCACTTACGAAGGGGGTAGGCAGCTGTATATCAGGGAGTAAACCTTCTGAGAATAAAAACAGCTGGAGCTTGTTAAGGTAATTACACAGGGGAAAGGATAATGTACTGGGAACTCCTCAGATGAATCTGATTTGTGGTGAGGGGAGAGAGATAAAAGCTCATTTAGGAACGACATGAACATGCTGCGTAGGTAGCTGTTTATCAGTAAATATCTCCACTGAGATTAAGAAAAGCAGTAGCTTAATAAATTAAGTACTTCCTGGTATGGTTACTGTACTGGTAACGCCCCAAAAGAATCTGGATTGTGGTGAGGGAACAGAGAAAAAAGCTCATTTAGGACCTGCACTTACGAAGGGGGTACGCAGCTGTATATCAGGAAGTAAACCTTCTGAGAATAAAAACAGTTGGAGCTTGTTAAGGTAATTACACAGGGGAAAGGATAATGTACTGGGAACTTCTCAGAAGAATCTGTTTTGTGGTGAGGGGTCAGAGATAAAAGCTCATTTAGGAACGACATGAACATGCTGCATACATAGCTGTTTATCACTAAATATCTACACTGAGATTAAGAAAAGCAGTAGCTTAATAAATTAAGTACTTCCTGGTATGGATACTGTACTGGTAACTCCCCAAAAGAATCTGGATTGTGGTGAGGGAACAGAGAAAAAAGCTCATTTAGGTCCTGCACTTTCGAAGGGGGTAGGCAGCTGTATATCAGGGAATAAACCTTCTGAGAATAAAAACAGCTGAAGCTTGTTAAGGTAATGACACAGGGGAAAGGATAAAGTACTGGGAACTCCTCAGAAGAATCTGATTTGTGGTGAGGGGAGAGAGATTATAGCTCATTTAGGAACGACATGAACATGCTGCGTAGGTAGCTGTTTATCTGTAAATATCTCCACTGAGATTAAGAAAAGCAGTAGCTTAATAAATTAAGTACTTCCTGGTATTGTTACTGTACTGGTAACTCCCCAAAAGAATCTGGATTGTGGTGAGGGAACAGAGAAAAAAGCTCATTTAGGACCTGCACTTACGAAGGGGGTAGGCAGCAGTATATCAGGGAGTAAACCTTCTGAGAATAAAAACAGCTGGAGCTTGTTAAGGTAAATACACAGGGGAAATTATCAAGTACTGGGAACTCCTCAGAAGAATCTGATTTGTGGTGAGGGGGAGAGAGATAAAAGCTCATTTAGGAACGACATGAACATGCTGCGTAGGTAGCTGTTTATCAGTAAATATCTCCACTGATATTAAGAAATCAGTAGCTTAATAAATTAAGTACTTCCTGGTATGGTTACTGTACTGGTACCTCCCCAAAAGAATCTGGATTGTGGTGAAGGAACAGAGAAAAAAGCTCATTTAGGACCTGCACTTACGAAGGGGATAGGCAGCTGTATATCAGGGAGTAAACCTTCTGAGAATAAAAACAGCTGGAGCTTGTTAAGGTAATTACACAGGGGAAAGGATAATGTACTGGGAACTCCTCAGAAGAATCTGATTTGTGATGAGGGGAGAGAGATAAAAGCTCATTTAGGAACGACATGAACATGCTGCTTAGGTAGCTGTTTATCAGTAAATATCTCCACTGAGATTAAGAAAAGCAGTAGCTTAATAAATTAAGTACTTCCTGGTATGGTTACTGTACTGGTAACTCCCCAAAAGAACCGGGATTGTGTTGAGGGAACAGAGAAAAAAGCTCATTTAGGACCTGCACTTACGAAGGGGGTAGGCAGCTGTATATCAGGGAGTAAACCTTCTGAGAATAAAAACAGCTGGAGTTTGTTAAGGTAATTACACAAGGGAAAGGATAATGTACTGGGAACTCCTCAGAAGAATCTGATTTGTGGTGAGGGGGAGAGAGATAAAAGCTCATTTAGGAACGACATGAACATGCTGCATAAGTAGCTCTTTATCAGTAAATATCTCCACTGAGTTTAAGAAAAGTAGTAGCTTAATAAATTAAGTACTTCCTGGTATGGTTACTGTACTGGTAACTCCCCAAAGAATCTGGATTGTGGTGAGGGAACAGAGAAAAAAGCTCATTTAGTACCTGCACGTACCAAGGGGGTAGGCAGCTGTATATCAGGAAGTAAAACTTCTGAGAATAAAAACAGCTGGAGCTTGTTAAGGTAATTATACAGGGGAAAGGATAATGTACTGGAAAATCCTCAGAAGAATCTGATTCGTGGTGAGGGGAGAGAGATAAAAGCTCATTTAGGAACGACATGAATATGCTGCTTAGGTAGCTGTTTATCAGTAAATATCTCCACTAAGATTAAGAACAGCAGTAGCTTAATAAATTAAGTACTTCCTGGTATGGTTACTGTACTGGTAACTCCCCAAAAGAATCTGGATTGTGGTGAGGGAACAGAGAAAAAAGCTCATTTATGATTTGCATTTACGAAGGCGGTAGGCAGCAGTATATCAGCGAGTAAACCTTCTGAGAATAAAAACAGCTGGAGCTTGTTAAGGTAATTACACAGGGGAAAGGATAATGTACTGGAAACTCCTCAGAAGAATCTGATTTGTGGTGAGGGGAGAGAGATAAAAGCTCATTTAGGAACGACATGAACATGCTGCGTACGTAGCTGTTTATCAGTAAATTTCTCCACTGAGATTAAGAAAAGCAGTAGCTTAATAAATTAAGTACTTCCTGGTATAGTTACTGTACTGGTCACTCCTCAAAAGAATCTGGATGTGTTGAGGGAATAGAGAAAAAAGCTCATTTAGGACCTGCACTGACGACGGGGGTAGGCAGCTATATACCAGGGAGTAAACCTTCTGAGAATAAAAACAGCTGGAGCTTGTTAAGGTAATTACACAGGGGAAAGGATAATGTACTGGGAACTCCTCAGAAGAATCTGATTTCTGGTGAGGGGAGAGAGATAAAAGCTCATTAGGAACGACATGAACATGCTGCATAGCTAGCTGTTTATCAGTAAATATCTCCACTGAGATTAAGAAAAGCAGTAGCTCAATAAATTAAGTACTTCCTGGTATGCTTACTATACTGGTAACTCCCCAAAAGAATCTGGATTGTCGTGAGGGAACAGAGAAAAAAGCTCATTTAGGACCTGCACTTACGAAGGGGGTAGGCAGCTGTATATCAGGGAGTAAACCTTCTGAGAATAAAAACAGCTGGAGCTTGTTAAGGTAATTACACAGGGGAAAGGATAATGTACTGGGAACTCCTCAGAAGAATCTGATTTGTGGTGAGGGGAGAGAGATAAAAGCTCATTTAGGAACGACATGAACATGCTGCGTAGGTAGCTGTTTATCAGTAAATATCTCCACTGAGATAAGAAAAGCAGTAGCTTAATAAATTAAGTATTTCCTGGTATGGTTACTGTACTGGTCACTCGCCAAAAGAATCTGGATTGTGGTTTGGGAACAGAGAAAAAAGCTCATTTAGGACCTGCACTTACGAAGGGGGTAGGCAGCTGTATATCAGGGAGTAAACCTTCTGAGAATAAAAACAGCTGGAGCTTGTTAAGGTAATTACACAGGGGAAAGGATAATGTACTTGGAACAATTCAGAAGAATCTGATTTGTGGTGAGGGGAGAGAGATAAAAGCTCATTTAAGAACGACATGAACATGCGGCGTAGGAAGCTGTTTATCAGTAAATATCTCCACTGAGATTAAGAAAAGAAGTAGCTTAATAAATTAAGTACTTCCTGGTATGGTTACTGTACTGGCAACTCCCCAAAGTTTCTGGATTGTGGTGAGGGAACAGAGAAAAAAGCTCATTTAGGACCTGCACTTACGAAGGGGGTAGGCAGCTGTATATCAGGGAGTAAACCTTCTGAGAATAAAAACAGCTGGAGCTTGTTAAGGTAATTACACAGGGGAAAGGATAATGTACTGGGAACTCCTCAGAAGAATCTGATTTGTGGTGAGGGGAGAGAGATAAAAGCTCATTTAGGAACGACATGAACATGCTGCGTAAGTAGCTGTTTATCAGTAAATATCTCCACTGAGATTAAGAAAGCAGTAGCTTAATAAATTAAGTACTTCCTGGTATGGTTACTGTACTGGTCACTCCACAAAAGAATCTGGATTGTGGTGAGGAAATAGAGAAAAAAGCTCATTTATGACCTACACATACGAAGGGGTTAGGCAGCTGTATACCAGTGAGTAAACCTTCTGAGAATAAAAACAGCTGGAGCTTGTGAAGGTAATTACACAGGGGAAAGGATAATGTACTGGAACAATTCAGAAGAATCTGATTTGTGGTGAGGGGAGAGAGATAAAAGCTCATTTAGGAACGACATGAACATGCTGCGTAGGTAGCTGTTTATCAGTAAATATCTCCACTGAGATTAAGAAAAGCAGTAGCTTAATAAATTAAGTACTTCCTGGTATTGTTACTGTACTGGTAACTCCCCAAAAGAATCTGGATTGTGGTGAGGGAACAGAGAAAAAAGCTCATTTAGGACCTGCACTTACGAAGGGGGTAGGCTGCTGTATATCAGGGAGTAAACCTTCTGAGAATAAAAACAGCTGGAGCTTGTTAAGGTAATTACACAGGGGAAAGGATAATGTACTGGGAACAATTCAGAAGAATCTGATTTGTGGTGAGGGGAGAGAGATAAAAGCTCATTTAGGAACGACATGAACATGCTGCATAGGTAGCTGTTTATCAGTAAATATCTCCACTGAGATTAAGAAAAGCAGTAGCTTAATAAATTAAGTACTTCCTGGTATGGTTACTGTACTGGTAACTCCCCAAAGTTTCTGGATTGTGGTGAGGGAACAGAGAAAAAGGCTCATTTAGGACCTGCACTTACGAAGGGGGTAGGCAGCTGTATATCAGGGAGTAAACCTTCTGAGAATAAAAACAGCTGGAGCTTGTTAAGGTAATTACACAGGGGAAAGGATATTGTACTGGGAACTCCTCAGAAGAATCTGATTCGTGGTGAGGGGAGAGAGATAAAAGCTCATTTAGGAACGACATGAACATGCTGCGTAGGTAGCTGTTTATCAGTAAATATCTCCACTGAGATTAAGAAAAGCAGTAGCTTAATAAATTAAGTACTTCCTGGTATGGTGACTGTACTGGTCACTCCACAAAAGCATCTGGATTGTGGTGAGGGAACAGAGAAGAAAGCTCATTTAGGACCTACACTTACGAAGGGGGTAGGCAACTGTATATCAGGGAGTAAACCTTCTGAGAATAAAACAGCTGGAGCTTGTTAAGGTAATTACACAGGGGAAAGGATAATGTACTGGCAACTCCTCAGAAGAATCTGATTTGTGGTGAGGGGAGAGAGATAAAATCTCATTTAGGAACGACATGAACATGGTGCGTAGGTAGCTGTTTATCAGTAAATATCTCCACTGAGATTAAGAAAAGCAGTAGCTTAATAAATTAAGTACTTCCTGGTATGGTTACTGTACTGGTAACTCCCCAAAAGAATCTGGATTGTGGTGAGGGAACAGAGAAAAAAGCTCATTTAGGACTTGCACGTTCGAAGGGGGTAGGCAGCTGTATATCAGGGAGTAAACCTTCTGAGAATAAAAACAGCTGGAGCTTGTTAAGCTAATTACACAAGGGAAAGGATAATGTACTGGGAACTCCTCAGAAGAATCTGATTTGTGGTGAGGGGAGAGAGATAAAAGCTCATTTAGGAACGACATGAACATGCTGCGTAGGTAGCTGTTTATCAGTAAATATCTCCACTGAGATTAAGAAAAGCAGTAGCTTAATAAATTAAGTACTTAATGGTATAGTTCCTGTACTGGTAACTCCCCAAAAGAATCTGGATTGTGGTGAGGGAACAGAGAAAAAAGCTCATTTAGGACCTGCACTTTCGAAGGGAGTAGGCAGCTGTATATCAGGGAGTAAACCTTCTGAGAATAAAAACAGCTGGAGCTTGTTAAGGTAATTACACAGGGGAAAGGATAATGTACTGGGAACTCCTCAGAAGAATCTGATTTGTGGTGAGGGGAGAGAGATAAAAGCTCATTTAGGAACGACATGAACATGCTGCGTAGGTAGCTGTTTATCAGTAAATATCTCCACTGAGAATAAGAAAAGCAGTAGCTTAATAAATTAAGTACTTCCTTGTATGGTTACTGTACTGGTCACTACACAAAAGAATCTGGATTGTGGTGAGGGAACAGAGAAAAAAGCTCATTTAGGACCTACACTTACGAAGGGGGTAGGCAGCTGTATATCAGGGAGTAAACCTTCTGAGAATAAAAACAGCTGGAGCTTGTTAAGGTAATTACACAGGGGAAAGGATAATGTACTGGGAACTCCTCAGAAGAATCTGATTTGTGGTGAGGGGAGAGAGATAAAAGCTCATTTAGGAACGACATGAACATGCTGCGTAAGTAGCTGTTTATCAGTAAATATCTCCACTGAGATTAAGAAAAGCAGTAGCTTAATAAATTAAGTACTTCCTGGTATGGTTACTGTACTGGTCACTCCACAAAAGAATCTGGATTGTGGTGAGGAAACAGAGAAAAAAGCTCATTTATGACCTACACTTACGAAGGGGGTAGGCAGCTGTATACCAGTGAGTAAACCTTCTGAGAATAAAAACAGCTGGAGCTTGTGAAGGTAATTACACAGGGGAAAGGATAATGTACTGGGAACAATTCAGAAGAATCTGATTTGTGGTGAGGGGAGAGAGATAAAAGCTCATTTAGGAACGACATGAACATGCTGCATAGGTAGCTGTTTATCAGTAAATATCTCCACTGAGATTAAGAAAAGCAGTAGCTTAATAAATTAAGTACTTCCTGGTATGGTTACTGTACTGGTAACTCCCCAAAGTTTCTGGATTGTGGTGAGGGAACAGAGAAAAAGGCTCATTTAGGACCTGCACTTACGAAGGGGGTAGGCAGCTGTATATCAGGGAGTAAACCTTCTGAGATTAAAAACAGCTGGAGCTTGTTAAGGTAATTACACAGGGGAAAGGATATTGTACTGGGAACTCCTCAGAAGAATCTGATTCGTGGTGAGGGGGAGAGAGATAAAAGCTCATTTAGGAACGACATGAACATGCTGCGTAGGTAGCTGTTTATCAGTAAATATCTCCACTGAGATTAAGAAAAGCAGTAGCTTAATAAATTAAGTACTTCCTGGTATGGTGACTGTACTGGTCACTCCCCAAAAGAATCTGGATTGTGGTGAGAGAACAGAGAAAAAATCTCATTTAGGACCTGCACTTTCGAAGGGGGTAGGCAGCTGTATATCAGGGAGTAAACCTTCTGAGAATAAAAACAGCTGGTGCTTGTTAAGGTAATTACACAGGGGAAAGGATAATGTACTGGGAACTCCTCAGGAGAATCTGATTTGTGGTGAGGGGAGAGAGATAAAAGCTCATTTAAGAACGACATGAACATGCTGCGTAGGTAGCTGTTTATCAGTAAATATCTCCACGGAGACTAAGAAAAGCAGTAGCTTAATAAATTAAGTACTTCCTGGTATGGTTACTGTACTGGTAACTCCCCAAAAGAATCTGGATTGTGGTGAGGGAACAGAGAAAAAAGCTCATTTAGGACCTGCACTGACGAAGGGGGTAGGCAGCTGTATATCAGGGAGTAAACCTTCTGATAATAAAAACAGCTGGAACTTGTTAAGGTAATTACACATGGGAAATTATAAAGTACTGGTAACTCCTCAGAAGAATCTGATTTGTGGTGGGGGGAGAGAGATAAAAGCTCATTTAGGAACGACATGAACATGCTGCGTAGGTAGCTGTTTATCAGTAAATATCTCCACTGAGATTAAGAAAAGCAGTAGCTTAATAAATTAAGTACTTCCTGGTATGGTTACTGTACTGGTAACTCCCCAAAAGAATCTGGATTGTGGTGAGGGAACAGAGAAAAAAGCTCATTTAGGACCTGCACTTATGAAGGGGGGTAGGCAGCTGTATATCAGGGAGTAAACCTTCTGAGAATAAAAACAGCTGGAGCTTGTTAAGGTAATTACACAGGGGAAAGCATAATGTACTGGGAACTCCTCAGAAGAATCTGATTTGTGGTGAGGGGAGAGAGATAAAAGCTCATTTAGGAACGACATGAACATGCTGCGTAGGTAGCTGTTTATCAGTAAATATCTCCACTGAGATTAAGAAAAGCAGTAGCTTAATAAATTAAGTACTTCCTGGTATGGTTACTGTACTGGTAACTCCCCAAAAGAATCTGGAATGTGGTGAGGGAACAGAGAAAAAAGCTCATTTAGGACATGCACTTACGAAGTGGGTAGGCAGCTGTATATCAGGGAGTAAACCTTCTGAGAATAAAAACAGCTGGAGCTTGTTAAGGTAATTACACAGGGGAAATGATAATGTACTGGGAACAATTCAGAAGAATCTGATTTGTGGTGAGGGGAGAGAGAGATAAAAGCTCATTTAGGAACGACATGAACATGCTGCGTAGGTAGCTGTTTATCAGTAAATATCTCCACTGAGATTAAGAAAAGCAGTAGCTTAATAAATTAAGTACTTCCTGGAATGGTTACTGTATTGGTAACTCCCCAAAAGAATCTGGATTGTGGTGAGAGAACAGAGAAAAAATCTCATTTAGGACCTGCACTTTCGAAGGGGGTAGGCAGCTGTATATCAGGGAGTAAACCTTCTGAGAATAAAAACAGCTGGTGCTTGTTAAGGTAATTACACAGGGGAAAGGATAATGTACTGGGAACTCCTCAGGAGAATCTGATTTGTGGTGAGGGGAGAGAGATAAAAGCTCATTTAAGAACGACATGAACATGCTGCGTAGGTAGCTGTTTATCAGTAAATATCTCCACAGAGACTAAGAAAAGCAGTAGCTTAATAAATTAAGTACTTCCTGGTATGGTTACTGTACTGGTAACTCCACAAAAGAATCAGGATTGTGGTGAGGGAACAGAGAAAAAAGCTCATTTAGGACCTGCACTGACGAAGGGTGTAGGAAGCTGTATATCAGGGAGTAAACCTTCTGATAATAAAAACAGCTGGAACTTGTTGAGGTAATTACACATGGGAAATTATAAAGTACTGGGAACTCCTCAGAAGAATCTGATTTGTGGTGAGGGGAGAGAGATAAAAGCTCATTTAAGAACGACATGAACATGCGGCGTAGGTAGCTGTTTATCAGTAAATATCTCCACTGAGATTAAGAAAAGCAGTAGCTTAATAAATTAAGTATTTCCTGGTATGGTTACTGTACTGGTAAGTCCCAGAAAAGAATCTGGATTGTGGTGAGGGAACAGAGAAAAAAGCTCATTTATGACCTGCACTTACAAAGGGGGTAGGCAGCTGTATATCAGGGAGTAAACCTTCTGAGAATAAAATCAGCTGGAGCTTGTTAAGGTAATTACACAGTGAAAGGATAATGTACTGGAAACTCCTCAGAAGAATCAGATTTGTGGTGAGGGGAGAGAGATAAAAGCTCATTTAGGAACGACAGGAACATGCTGCGTAGGTAGCTGTTTATCAGTAAATATCTCCACTGAGATTAAGAAAAGCAGTAGCTTAATAAATTAAGTACTTCATGGTATGGTTACTGTACTGGTAACTCCCCAAAAGAATCTGGTTTGTGGTGAGGGAACAGAGAAAAAAGCTCATTTAGGACCTGCACTTACGAAGGGGATAGGCAGCTGTATATCAGGGAGTAAACCATCTGAGAATAAAAACAGCTGGAGCTTGTTAAGGTAATTACACAGGGGAAAGGATAATGTACTGGGAACTCCTCAGAAGAATCTGATTTGTGGTGAGGGGAGAGAGATAAAAGCTCATTTAGGAACGACATGAACATGCTGCGTAGGTAGCTGTTTATCAGTAAATATCTCCAATGAGATTAAGAAAAGCAGTAGCTTAATAAATTAAGTACTTCCTGGTATGGTTACTGTACTGGTAACTCCCCAAAAGAATCTGTATTGAGGTGAGGGAACAGAGAAAAAAGTTCATTTGGGACCTGCACTTACGAAGGGGGTAGGCAGCTGTATATCAGGGAGTAAACCTTCTGAGAATAAAAACAGCTGGAGCTTATTAAGGTATTTACACAGGGGAAAGGATAATGTACTGGGAACTCCTCAGAAGAATCTGATTTGTGGTGAGGGGAGAGAGATAAAATCTCATTTAGGAACGACATGAACATGCTGCGTAGGTAGCTGTTTATCACTAAATATCTACACTGAGATTAAGAAAAGCAGTAGCTTAATAAATTAAGTACTTCCTGGTATGGTTACTGTACTGGTAACTCCCCAAAAGAATCTGGATTGTGGTGAGGGAACCGAGAAAAAAGCTCATTTAGGTCCTGCACTGACGAAGGGGTTAGGCAGCTATATATCAGGGAGTAAACCTTCTGAGAATAAAAACAGCTGGAGCTTGTTAAGGTAATTACACAGGGGAAAGGATAATGTACTGGGAACTCCTCAGAAGAATCTGATTTGTGGTGAGGGGAGAGAGATAAAAGCTCATTAAGAACGTCATGAACATGCTGCATACGTAGCTGTTTATCCGTAAATATCTCCACTGAGATTAAGAAAGCAGTAGCTTAATAAATTAAGTACTTCCTGGTATGGATACTGTACTGGTAGCTCCCCAAAATAATCTGGACTGTGGTGAGGGAACAGAGAAAAAAGCTCTTTTAGGACCTGCAATTACGAAGGGGTTAGGCAGCAGTATATCAGGGAGTAAACCTTCTGAGAATAAAAACAGCTGGAGCTTGTTAAGGTAATTACACAGGGAAAGGATAATGTACTGGGAACTCCTCAGAAGAATCTGATTTGTGGTGAGGGGAGAGAGATAAAAGCTCATTTAGGAACGACATGAACATGCTGCGTAGGTAGCTGTTTATCAGTAAATATCTCCCCTAAGATTAAGAAAAGCAGTAGCTTAATAAATTAAGTACTTCCTGGTATGGTTACTGTACTGGTCAATCCCCAAAAGAATCTGGATTGTGCTGAGGGAACAGAGAAAAAAGCTCATTTAGGACCTGCACTTTCGAAGGGAGTAGGCAGCTGTATATCAGGGAGTAAACCTTCTGAGAATAAAAACAGCTGGAGCTTGTTAAGGTAATTACACAGGGGAAAGGATAATGTACTGGGAACTCCTCAGAAGAATCTGATTTGTGGTGAGGGGAGAGAGATAAAAGCTCATTTAGGAACGACATGAACATGCTGCATACGTAGCTGTTTATCAGTAAATATCTCCACTGAGATTAAGAAAGCAGTAGCTTAATAAATTAAGTACTTCCTGGTATGGTTACTGTACTGGTCACTTCACAAAAGAATCTGGACTTTGGTGAGGGAAAAGAGAAAAAGCTCATTTAGGACCTGCACTTACGAAGGGGGTAGGCAGCTGTATATCAGGGAGTAAACCTTCTGAGAATAAAAACAGCTGGAGCTTGTTAAGGTAATTACACAGGGGAAAGGATAATGTACTGGGAACTCCTCAGAAGAATCTGATTTGTGGTGAGGGGATTGAGATAAAAGCTCATTTAGGATCGACAGGAACATGCTGCGTAGGTAGCTGTTTATCAGTAAATATCTCCACTGAGATTAAGGAAAGCTGTAGCTTAATAAATTAAGAACTTCCTGGTATGGTTACTGTACTGGTAACTCCCCAAAAGAATCTGGATTGTGGTGAGGGAACAGAGAAAAAAGCTCATTTAGGACCTGCACTTACGAAGGGGGTAGGCAGCTGTATATCAGGGAGTAAACCTTCTGAGAATAAAAACAGCTGGAGCTTGTTAAGGTAATTACACAGGGGAAAGGATAATGTACTGGGAACTCCTCAGAAGAATCTGATTTGTGGTGAGGGGAGAGAGATAAAAGCTCATTTAGGAACGACAGGAACATGCTGCGTAGGTAGCTGTTTATCAGTAAATATCACCACTGAGATTAAGAAAAGCAGTAGCTTAATAAATTAAGTACTTCCTGGTATGGTTACTGTACTGGTAACTCCCCAAAAGAATCTGGATTGTGGTGAGGGAACAGAGAAAAAAGCTCATTTAGGACCTGCACTTACGAAGGGGATAGGCAGCTGTATATCAGGGAGTAAACCATCTGAGAATAAAAACAGCTGGAGCTTGTTAAGGTAATTACACAGGGGAAAGGATAATGTACTGGGAACTCCTCAGAAGAATCTGATTTGTGGTGAGGGGAGAGAGATAAAAGCTCATTTAGGAACGACATGAACATGCTGCGTAGGTAGCTGTTTATCAGTAAATATCTCCAATGAGATTAAGAAAAGCAGTAGCATAATAAATTAAGTACTTCCTGGTATGGTTATTGTACTGGTAACTCCCCAAAAGAATCTGTATTGAGGTGAGGGAACAGAGAAAAAAGTTCATTTAGGACCTGCACTTACGAAGGGGGTAGGCAGCTGTATATCAGGGAGTAAACCTTCTGAGAATAAAAACAGCTAGAGTTTGTTAAGGTAATTACACAGGGGAAAGGATAATGTACTGGGAACTCCTCAGAAGAATCTGATTTCTGGTGAGGGGAGAGAGATAAAATCTCATTTAGGAACGACATGAAGATGCTGCGTAGGTAGCTGTTTATCACTAAATATCTACACTGAGATTAAGAAAAGCAGTAGCTTAATAAATTAAGTACTTCCTGGTATGGTTACTGTACTGGTAACTCCCCAAAAGAATCTGGATTGTGGTGAGGGAACCGAGAAAAGAGCTCATTTAGGACCTGCACTGACGAATGGGTTAGTCAGCTATATATCAGGGAGTAAACCTTCTGAGAATAAAAACAGCTGGAGCTTGTTAAGGTAATTACACAAGGGAAAGGATAATGTACTGGGAACTCCTCAGAAGAATCTGATTTGTGGTGAGGGGAGAGAGATAAAAGCTCATTAAGAACGTCATGAACATGCTGCATACGTAGCTGTTTATCAGTAAATATCTCCACTGAGATTAGAAAAGCAGTAGCTTAATAAATTAATTACTTCCTGGTATGGATACTGTACTGGTAGCTCCCCAAAATAATCTGGATTGTGGTGAGGGAACAGAGAAAAAAGCTCATTAGGACCTGCAATTACTAAGGGGTTAGGCAGCAGTATATCAGGGAGTAAACCTTCTGAGAATAAAAACAGCTGGAGCTTGTTAAGGTAATTACACAGGGAAAGGATAATGTACTGGGAACTCCTCAGAAGAATCTGATTTGTGGTGAGGGGAGAGAGATAAAAGCTCATTTAGGAACGACATGAACATGCTGCGTAGGTAGCTGTTTATCAGTAAATATCTCCCCTAAGATTAAGAAAAGCAGTAGCTTAATAAATTAAGGACTTCCTGGTATGGTTACTGTACTGGTCAATCCCCAAAAGAATCTGGATTGTGCTGAGGGAACAGAGAAAAAAGCTCATTTAGGACCTGCACTTTCGAAGGGAGTAGGCAGCTGTATATCAGGGAGTAAACCTTCTGAGAATAAAAACAGCTGGAGCTTGTTAAGGTAATTACACAGGGGAAAGGATAATGTACTGGGAACTCCTCAGAAGAATCTGATTGGTGGTGAGGGGAGAGACATAAAAGCTCATTTAGGAACGACATGAACATGCTACGTAGGTAGCTGTTTATCAGTAAATATCTCCACTGAGATTAAGAAAAGCAGTAGCTTAATAAATTAAGTACTTCCTGGTATGGTTACTGTACTGGTAACTCAACAAAAGAATCTGGATTGTGGTGAGGGAACAGAGAAAAAAGCTCATTTAGGACCTGCACTTACGAAGGGGGTAGGCAGCTGTATATCAGGGAGTAAACCTTCTGAGAATAAAAACAGCTGGAGCTTGTTAAGGTAGTTTCACAGGGGAAAGGATAATGTACTGGGAACTCCTCAGAAGAATCGGATTTGTGGTGAGGGGAGAGAGATAAAAGCTCATTTAGGAGCGACATGAACATGCTGCGTGTGTAGCTGTTTATCAGTAAATATCTCGACTGAGATTAAGAAAAGCAGTAGCTTAATAAATTAAGTACTTCCTGGTATGGTTACTGTACTGGTGACTCCCCAAAAGAATCTGGATTGCGGTGAGGGAACAGAGAAAATAGCTCATTTAGGACCTGCACTTACGTAGGGGGTAGGCAGCTGTTTATCAGGGATTAAACCTTCGGAGAATAAAAACAGCTGGAGCTTGTTAAGGTAATTACACAGGGGAAAGGATAATGTACTGGGAACTCCTCAGAAGAATCTGATTTGTGGTGAGGGGAGAGAGATAAAAGCTCATTTAGGAACGACATGAACATGCTGCGTAGGTAGCTGTTTATCAGTAAATATCTCCACTGAGATTAAGAAAAGCAGTAGTTTAATAAATTAAGTACTTCCTGGTATGGTTACTGTACTGGTAACTCCCCAAAAGAATCTGGATTGTGGTGAGGGGACAGAGAAAAAAGCTCATTTAGGACCTGCACTTACGAAGGGGGTAGGCAGCTGAATATCAGGCAGTAAACCTTCTGAGAATAAAAACAGCTGGAGCTGGTTAAGGTAATTACACAGGGGAAAGGATAATGTACTGGGAATTCCTCAGAAGAATCTGATTTGTGGTGAGGGGAGAGAGATAAAAGCTCATTTAGGAACGACATGAACATGCTGCGTAGGTAGCTGTTTATCAGTAAATATCACCAGTGAGATTAAGAAAAGCAGTAGCTTAATAAATTAAGTACTTCCTGGTATGGTTACTGTACTGATAACTCCCCAAAAGAATCTGGATTGTGGTGAGGGAACAGAGAAAAAAGCTCATTTAGGACCTGCACTTACGAAGGGGGTAGGCATCTGTAAATCAGGGAGTAAACCTTCTGAGAATGAAAACAGCTGGAGCTTGTTAAGGTAATTACACAAGGAAAGGATAATGTACTGGGAACTCCTCAGAAGAATCTGATTTGTGGTGAGGGGGAGAGAGATAAAAGCTCATTGAGTAACGACATGAACATGCTGCGTAGGTAGCTGTTTATCAGTAAATATCTCCACTGTTATTAAGAAAAGCAGTAGCTTAATAAATTAAGTACTTCTGGTATGGTTCCTGTACTGGTACCTCCCCAAAAGAATCTGGATTGTGGTGAGGGAACAGAGAAAAAAGTTCATTTAGGACCTGCACTTACGAAGGGGGTAGGCAGCTGTATATCAGGCAGTAAACCTTCTGAGAATAAAAACAGCTGGAGCTGGTTAAGGTAATTACACAGGGGAAAGGATAATGTATGGGAACTCCTCAGAAGAATCTGATTTGTGGTGAGGGGAGAGAGATAAAAGCTCATTTAGGAACGACATGAACATGCTGCATAGGTAGCTGTTTATCAGTAAATATCTCCACTGACATTAAGAAAAGCAGTAGCTTAATAAATTAAAGTACTTCCTGGTATGGATCCTGTACTGGTAACTCCCAAAAGAATCTGGATTGTGGTGAGGGAACAGAGAAAAAAAGCTCATTTAGGACCTGCACTTACGAAGGGGGTAGGCAGCTGTATATCACGGAGTAAACCTTCTGAGAATAAAAACAGCTGGAGCTTGTTAAGGTAATTACACAGGGGAAAGGATAATGTACTGGGAACTCTCAGAAGAATCTGATTGTTGGTGAGGGGAGAGACATAAAAGATCATTTAGGAACGACCTGAACATGCTGCGTAGGTAGCTGTTTATCAGTAAATATCTCCACTGAGATTAAGAAGAGCAGTAGCTTAATAAATGAAGTACTTCCTGGTATGGTTACTGTACTGGTGACTCCCAAAAGAATCTGGATTGTGGTGAGGGAACAGAGAAAAAAGCTCATTTAGGACCTGGACTTTCGAAGGGCTAGGCAGCTGTATATCAGGGAGTAAACCTTCTGAGAATAAAAACAGCTGGAGCTTGTTAAGGTAATTACACAGGGGAAAGGATAATGTACTGGGAACTCCTCAGAAGAATCTGATTTGTGGTGAGGGGAGAGAGATAAAAGCTCATTTACGAACGACATGAACATGCTGAATAAGTACCTGTTTATCAGTAAATATCTCCACTGAGATTAAGAAAAGCAGTACCTTAATAAATTAAGTACTTCCTGGTATGGTTACTGTACTGGTAACTCCCCAAAAGAATCTGGATTGTGGTGAGGGAACAGAGAAAAAAGCTCATTTAGGACCTGCACTTACGAAGGGGGTAGGCAGCTGTATATCAGGGAGTAAACCTTCTGAGAATAAAAACAGCTGGAGCTTGTTAAGGTAATTACACAGGGGAAAGGATAGTGTACTGGGAACTCCTCAGAAGAATCTGATTTGTGGTGAGGGGAGAGAGATAAAAGCCCATTTAGCAACGACATGAACATGCTGCATACGTAGCTGTTTATCAGTAAATATCTCCACTGAGATTAAGAAAAGCAGTAGCTTAATAAATGAAGTACTTCTTGTATGGTTCCTGTACTGGTACCTCCCCAAAAGAATCTGAATTGTGGTGAGGGAACAGAGAAAAAAGCTCATTTAGGACCTGCACTTACGAAGGGGGTAGGCAGCTGTATATCAGGGAGTAAACCTTCTGAGAATAAAAACAGCTGGAGCTTGTTAAGGTAATTACACAGGGGAAAGCATAATGTACTAGGAACTCCTCAGAAGAATCTGATTTGTGGTGAGGGGAGACAGGTAAATGCTCATTTAGGAACGACATGAACATGCTGCGTACGTAGCTGTTTATCAGAAAATATCTCCTCTGAGATTAAGAAAAGAAGTAGCTTAATAAATTAAGTACTTCCTGGTGTGGTTACTGTCCTGGTAACTCCCCAAAAGAATCTGGATTGTGGTGAGGGAACAGAGAAAAAAGCTCATTTAGGACCGGCACTTACGAAGGGGGTAGGCAGCTATATATCAGGGAGTAAACCTTCTGAGAATAAAAAGAGCTGGAGCTTGTTAAGGTAATTACACAGGGGAAAGGATAATGTACTGGGAACTCCTCAGAAGAATCTGATTTGTGGTGAGGGGTGAGAGATAAAAGCTCATTTAGGAACGACATGAACATGCTGTGTAGGTAGCTGTTTATCAGTAAATATCTCCACTGAGATTACGAAAAGCAGTAGCTTAATGAATTAAGTACTTCCTGTTATGGTTACTGTACTGGTAACTCCACAAAAGAATCTGGATTGTGGTGAGGGAACAGAGAAAAAAGCTCATTTAGGACCTGCACTTTCGAAGGGGGTAGGCAGCTGTATATCAGGGAGTAAACGTTCTGAGAATAAAAACAGCTGGAGCTTGTTAAGGTAATTACACAGGGGAAAGGATAATGTACTGGGAACTCCTCAGAAGAATCTGATTTGTGGTGAGGGGAGAGAGATAAAAGCTCATTTAGGAACGACATGAACATGCTGCGTATGTAGCTGTTTATCAGTATATATCTCCACTGAGATTAAGAAAAGCAGTAGCTTAATAAATTAAGTACTTCCTGGTATTGTTACTGTACTGGTAACTCCCCAAAGAATCTGGATTGTGGTGAGGGAACAGAGAAAAAAGCTCATTTAGGACCTGCACTTACGAAGGGGGTAGGCAGCTGTTTATCAGGGAGTAAACCTTCTGAGAATAAAAACAGCTGGAGCTTGTTAAGGTAATTACACAGGGGAAAGGATAATGTACTGGGAAGTCCTCAGAAGAATCTGATTTGTGGTGAGGGGAGAGAGATAAAAGCTCATTTAGGAACGACATGAACATGCTGCGTAGGTAGCTGTTTATCAGTAAATATCTCCCCTAAGATTAAGAAAAGCAGTAGCTTAATAAATTAAGGACTTCCTGGTATGGTTACTGTACTGGTCAATCCCCAAAAGAATCTGGATTGTGCTGAGGGAACAGAGAAAAAAGCTCATTTAGGACCTGCACTTTCGAAGGGAGTAGGCAGCTGTATATCAGGGAGTAAACCTTCTGAGAATAAAAACAGCTGGAGCTTGTTAAGGTAATTACACAGGGGAAAGGATAATGTACTGGGAACTCCTCAGAAGAATCTGATTGGTGGTGAGGGGAGAGACATAAAAGCTCATTTAGGAACGACATGAACATGCTGCGTAGGTAGCTGTTTATCAGTAAATATCTCCACTGAGATTAAGAAAAGCAGTAGCTTAATAAATTAAGTACTTCCTGGTATGGTTACTGTACTGGTAACTCAACAAAAGAATCTGGATTGTGGTGAGGGAACAGAGAAAAAAGCTCATTTAGGACCTGCACTTACGAAGGGGTAGGCAGCTGTATATCAGGGAGTAAACCTTCTGAGAATAAAAACAGCTGGAGCTTGTTAAGGTAATTTCACAGGGGAAAGGATAATGTACTGGGAACTCCTCAGAAGAATCGGATTTGTGGTGAGGGGAGAGAGATAAAAGCTCATTTAGGAACGACATGAACATGCTGCGTGTGTAGCTGTTTATCAGTAAATATCTCGACTGAGATTAAGAAAAGCAGTAGCTTAATAAATTAAGTACTTCCTGGTATGGTTACTGTACTGGTGACTCCCCAAAAGAATCTGGATTGCGGTGAGGGAACAGAGAAAATAGCTCATTTAGGACCTGCACTTACGTAGGGGGTAGGCAGCTGTTTATCAGGGATTAAACCTTCGGAGAATAAAAACAGCTGGAGCTTGTTAAGGTAATTACACAGGGGAAAGGATAATGTACTGGGAACTCCTCAGAAGAATCTGATTTGTGGTGAGGGGAGAGAGATAAAAGCTCATTTAGGAACGACATGAACATGCTGCGTAGGTAGCTGTTTATCAGTAAATATCTCCACTGAGATTAAGAAAAGCAGTAGCTTAATAAATTAAGTACTTCCTGGTATGGTTACTGTACTGGTAACTCCCCAAAAGAATCTGGATTGTGGTGAGGGGACAGAGAAAAAAGCTCATTTAGGACCTGCACTTACGAAGGGGGTAGGCAGCTGTATATCAGGCAGTTAACCTTCTGAGAATAAAAACAGCTGGAGCTGGTTAAGGTAATTACACAGGGGAAAGGATAATGTACTGGGAATTCCTCAGAAGAATCTGATTTGTGGTGAGGGGAGAGAGATAAAAGCTCATTTAGGAACGACATGAACATGCTGCGTAGGTAGCTGTTTATCAGTAAATATCACCACTGAGATTAAGAAAAGCAGTAGCTTAATAAATTAAGTACTTCCTGGTATGGTTACTGTACTGATAACTCCCCAAAAGAATCTGGATTGTGGTGAGGGAACAGAGAAAAAAGCTCATTTAGGGACCTGCACTTACGAAGGGGGTTAGGCATCTGTATATCAGGGAGTAAACCTTCTGAGAATAAAAACAGCTGGAGCTTGTTAAGGTAATTACACAAGGAAAGGATAATGTACTGGGAACTCCTCAGAAGAATCTGATTTGTGGTGAGGGGAGAGAGATAAAAGCTCATTGAGTAACGACATGAACATGCTGCGTAGGTAGCTGTTTATCAGTAAATATCTCCACTGATATTAAGAAAAGCAGTAGCTTAATAAATTAAGTACTTCTGGTATGGTTCCTGTACTGGTACCTCCCCAAAAGAATCTGGATTGTGGTGAGGGAACAGAGAAAAAAGTTCATTTAGGACCTGCACTTACGAAGGGGGTAGGCAGCTGTATATCAGGCAGTAAACCTTCTGAGAATAAAAACAGCTGGAGCTGGTTAAGGTAATTACACAGGGGAAAGGATAATGTATGGGAACTCCTCAGAAGAATCTGATTTGTGGTGAGGGGAGAGAGATTAAAGCTCATTTAGGAACGACATGAACATGCTGCATAGGTAGCTGTTTATCAGTAAATATCTCCACTGAGATTAAGAAAAGCAGTAGCTTAATAAATTAAGTACTTCCTGGTATGGTTCCTGTACTGGTAACTCCCCAAAAGAATCTGGATTGTGGTGAGGGAACAGAGACAAAAAGCTCATTTAGGACCTGCACTTACGAAGGGGGTAGGCAGCTGTATATCACGGAGTAAACCTTCTGAGAATAAAAACAGCTGTAGCTTGTTAAGGTAATTACACAGGGGAAAGGATAATGTACTGGGAACTCCTCAGAAGAATCTGATTCGTGGTGAGTGGAGAGAGATAAAAGATCATTTAGGAACGACCTGAACATGCTGCGTAGGTAGCTGTTTATCAGTAAATATCTCCACTGAGATTAAGAAAAGCAGTAGCTTAATAAATTAAGTACTTCCTGGTATGGTTACTGTACTGGTGACTCCCCAAAAGAATCCGGATTGTGGTGAGGGAACAGAGAAAAAAGCTCATTTAGGACCTGCACTTTCGAAGGGCTAGGCAGCTGTATATCAGGGAGTAAACCTTCTGAGAATAAAAACAGCTGGAGCTTGTTAAGGTAATTACACAGGGGAAAGGATAATGTACTGGGAACTCCTCAGAAGAATCTGATTTGTGGTGAGGGGAGAGAGATAAAAGCTCATTTACGAACGACATGAACATGCTGAATAAGTACCTGTTTATCAGTAAATATCTCCACTGAGATGAAGAAAAGCAGTACCTTAATAAATTAAGTACTTCCTGGTATGGTTACTGTACTGGTAACTCCCCAAAAGAATCTGGATTGTGGTGAGGGAACAGAGAAAAAAGCTCATTTAGGACCTGCACTTACGAAGGGGTAGGCAGCTGTATATCAGGGAGTAAACCTTCTGAGAATAAAAACAGCTGGAGCTTATTAAGGTAATTACACAGGGGAAAGGATAATGTACTGGGAACTCCTCAGAAGAATCTGATTCGTGGTGAGGGGAGAGAGATAAAAGCTCATTAGGAACTACATGAACATTCTGCTTAGGTAGCTGTTTATCACTAAATATCTCCACTGAGATTAAGAAAAGCAGTAGCTTAATAAATTAAGTACTTCCTGGTATGGATCCTGTACTGGTAACTCCCCAAAAGAATCTGGATTGTGGTGAGGGAACAGAGAAAAAAGCTCATTTAGGACCTGCACTTACGAAGGGGGTAGGCAGCTGTATATCAGGGAGTAAACCTTCTGAGAATAAAAACAGCTGGAGCTTGTTAAGGTAATTACACAGGGGAAAGGATAATGTATGGGAACTCCTCAGAAGAATCTGATTTGTGGTGAGGGGAGAGAGATAAAAGCTCATTTAGGAACGACATGAACATGCTGCATAGGTAGCTGTTTATCAGTAAATATCTCCACTGAGATTAAGAAAAGCAGTAGCTTAATAAATTAAGTACTTCCTGGTATGGTTACTGTACTGGTAACTCCCCAAAAGAATCTGGATTGTGGTGAGGGAACAGAGAAAAAAGCTCATTTAGGACCTACACTTACGAAGGGGGTAGGCAGCTGTATATCAGGGAGTAAACCTTCTGAGAATAAAAACAGCTGGAGCTTGTTAAGGTAATTACACAGGGGAAAGGATAATGTACTGGGAACTCCTCGAAGAATCTGATTTGTGGTGAGGGGAGATAGATAATAGCTCATTTAGGAACGTCATGAACATGCTGCGTAGGTAGCTGTTTATCAGTAAATATCTCCACTGAGATTAAGAAAAGCAGTAGCTTAATAAATTAAGTACTTCCTAGTATGGTTACTGTACTGGTAACTACCCAGAAGAATCTGGATTGTGGTGAGGGAACAGAGAAAAAGATCATTTAGGACCTGCACTTACGAAGGAGGTAGGCAGCTGTATATCAGGAAGTAAACCTTCTGAGAATAAAAACAGCTGGATCTTGTTAAGGTAATTACACAGGGGAAAGAATAATGTATGGGAACTCCTCAGAAGAATCTGATTTATGGTGAGGGGAGAGAGATAAAAGCTCATTTAGGAACGACATGAACATGCTGCATAGGTAGCTGTTTATCAGTAAATATCTCCACTGAGATTAAGAAAAGCAGTAGCTTAATAAATTAAGTACTTCCTGGTATGGTTCCTGTACTGGTAACTCCCCAAAAGAATCTGGATTGTGGTGAGGGAACAGAGAAAAAAGCTCATTTAGGACCTGCACTTACGAAGGGGGTAGGCAGCTGTATATCAGGGAGTAAACCTTCTGAGAATAAAAACAGCTGGAGCTTGTTAAGGTAATTACACAGGGGAAAGGATAGTGTACTGGGAACTCCTCAGAAGAATCTGATTTGTGGTGAGGGGAGAGAGATAAAAGCTCATTTAGCAACGACATGAACATGCTGCATACGTAGCTGTTTATCAGTAAATATCTCCACTGAGATTAAGAAAAGCAGTAGCTTAATAAGTTAAGTACTTCCTGGTATGGTTACTGTACTGGTAACTCCCCAAAAGAGTCTGGATTGTGGTGAGGGAACAGAGAAAAAAGCTCATTTAGGACCTGCACTTACGAAGGGGGTAGGCAGCTGTATATCAGGGAGTAAACCTTCTGAGAATAAAAACGGCTGGAGCTTGTTAAGGTAATTACACAGGGGAAAGGATAATGTACTGGGAAGTCCTCAGAAGAATCTGATTTGTGGTGAGGGAGAGAGATAAAAGCTCATTTAGGAACGACATGAACATGCTGCGTAGGTAGCTGTTTATCAGTAAATATCTCCACTGAGATTAAGAAAAGCAGTAGCTTAATAAATTAAGTACTTCCTGGTATGGTTACTGTACTTGTAACTCCCCAAAAGAATCTGGATTTTGGTGAGGGAACAGAGAAAAAAGCTCATTTAGGACCTGCACTTACGAAGGGGGTAGGCAGCTGTATATCAGAGAGTAAACCTTCTGAGAATAAAAACAGCTGGAGCTTGTTAAGGTAATTAAACAGGGGAAAGGATAATGTACTGGGAACTCCTCAGAAGAATCTGATTTGTGGTGAGGGGAGAGAGATAAAAGCTCATTAAGGAACGACATGAACATGCTGCGTAGGTAGATGTTTATCAGTAAATATCTCCACTGAGATTAAGAAAAGCAGTAGCTTAATAAATTAAGTACTTCCTGGTATGGTTACTGTACTGGTAACTCCCCAAAAGAATGTGGATTGTGGTGAGGGAACAGAGAAAAAAGCTCATTTAGGACCTGCTCTTCCGAAGGGGGTAGGCAGCTGTATATCAGGGAGTAAACCTTCTGAGAATAAAAACAGCTGGAGCTTGTTAAGGTAATTACACAGGGGAAAAGATGAAGTACTGGGAACTCCTCAGAAGAATCTGATTTGAGGTGAGGGGAGAGAGACAAAAGCTCATTTAGGAACGACATGAACATGCTGCATACATTGCTGTTTATCAGTAAATATCTCCAATGAGATTAAGAAAAGCAGTAGCTTAATAAATTAAGTACTTCCTGGTATGTTTACTGTACTGGTAACTCCCCAAAAGAATCTGGATTGTGGTGAGGGAACAGAGAAAAAAGCTCATTTAGGACCTGCACTTACGAAGGGGGTAGGCAGCTGTATATCAGGGAGTAAACCTTCTGAGAATAAAAACAAACAGCTGGAGCTTGTTAAGGTAATTACACAGGGGAAAGGATAATGTACTGGTAGTCCTCAGAAGAATCTGATTTGTGGTGAGGGGAGAGAGATAAAAGCTCATTTAGGAACGACATGAACATTGCTGCGTAGGTAGCTGTTTATCAGTAAATATCTCCACTGAGATTAAGAAAAGCAGTAGCTTGGGGTGGGGATATGGCCTAGTGGCAAGAGTGCTTGACTCCTATACATGAAGCCCTGGGTTCGTTTAAAAAGCACCACATATACAGAAAATGGCCAGAAGTGGCGCTGTGGCTCAAGTGTCAGAGTGCTAGCCTTGAGCAAAAAGAAGCCAGGGACAGTGCTCAGGCCCTGAGTCCAAGCCCCAGGACTGGCCAAAAAAAAAAAAAGAAAGAAAGAAAGAAAAGCAGTAGCTTAATAAATTAAGTACTTCCTGGTATGGTTACTGTACTGGTTACTCCCCAAAAGAATCTGGATTGTGGTGAGGGAACAGAGAAAAAAGCTCATTTAAGACCTGCACTTACGAAGGGGGTAGGCAGCTGTATATCAGGGAGTAAACCTTCTGACAATAAAAACAGCTGGACCTTTTAAGGTAATTACACAGGGGAAAGGATAATGTACTGGGAAATCCTCAGAAGAATCTGATTTGTGGTGAGTGGAGAGAGATAAAAGCTCATTTAGGAATGACATGAACATGCTGCGTAGGTAGCTGTTTATCAGTAAATATCTCCACTGAGATTAAGAAAAGCAGTAGCGTAATAAATTAAGTACTTCCTGGTATGGTTACTGTACTGGTAACTCCCCAAAAGAATCTGGATTGTGGTGAGGGAACAGAGAAAAAAGCTCATTTAGGACCTGCACTTCCGAAGGGGGTAGGCAGCTGTATATCAGGGAGTAAACCTTCTGAGAATAAAAACAGCTGGAGCTTGTTAAGGTAATTACACAGGGGAAAACATGAAGTACTGGGAACTCCTCAGAAGAATCTGATTTGAGGTGAGCGGAGAGAGACAAAAGCTCATTTAGGAACGACATGAACATGCTGCATACGTAGCTGTTTATCAGTAAATATCTCCACTGAGTTTAAGAAAAGCAGTAGCTTAATAAGTTAAGTACTTCCTGGTTTGGTTACTGTACTGGTAACTCCCCAAAAGAGTCTGGATTGTGGTGAGGGAACAGAGAAAAAAGCTCATTTAGGACCTGCACTTACGAAGGGGGTAGGCAGCTGTATATCAGGGAGTAAACCTTCTGAGAATAAAAACGGCTGGAGCTTGTTAAGGTAATTACACAGGGGAAAGGATAATGTACTGGGAAGTCCTCAGAAGAATCTGATTTGTGGTGAGGGGAGAGAGATAAAAGCTCATTTAGGAACGACATGAACATGCTGCGTAGGTAGCTGTTTATCAGTAAATATATCCACTGAGATTAAGAAAAGCAGTAGCTTAATAAATTAAGTACTTCCTGGTATGGTTACTGTACTTGTAACTCCCCAAAAGAATCTGGATTTTGGTGAGGGAACAGAGAAAAAAGCTCGTTAGGACCTGCACTTACGAAGGGGGTAGGCAGCTGTATATCAGGGAGTAAACCTTCTGAGAATAAAAACAGCTGGAGCTTGTTAAGGTAATTAAACAGGGGAAAGGATAATGTACTGGGAACTCCTCAGAAGAATCTGATTTGTGGTGAGGGGAGAGAGATAAAAGCTCATTAAGGAACGACATGAACATGCTGCGTAGGTAGATGTTCATCAGTAAATATCTCCACTGAGATTAAGAAAAGCAGTAGCTTAATAAATTAAGTATTCCTGGTATGGTTACTGTACTGGTAACTCCCAAAAGAATCTGGATTGTGGTGAGGGAACAGAGAAAAAAGCTCATTTAGGACCTGCACTTACGAAGGGGGTAGGCAGCTGTATATCAGGGAGTAAACCTTCTGAGAATAAAAACAAACAGCTGGAGCTTGTTAAGGTAATTACACAGGGGAAAGGATAATGTACTGGGAAGTCCTCAGAAGAATCTGATTTGTGGTGAGGGGAGAGAGATAAAAGCTCATTTAGGAACGACATGAACATGCTGCGTAGGTAGCTGTTTATCAGTAAATATCTCCACTGAGATTAAGAAAAGCAGTAGCTTGGGGCTGGGGATATGGCCTAGTGGCAAGAGTGCTTGACTCCTATACATGTAGCCCTGGGTTCGTTTAAAAAGCACCACATATACAGAAAATGGCCAGAAGTGGCGCTGTGGCTCAAGTGTCAGAGTGCTAGCCTTGAGCAAAAAGAAGCCAGGGACAGTGCTCAGGCCCTGAGTCCAAGCCCCAGGACTGGCCAAAAAAAAAAAAAAAAAGAAAGAAAGAGAAGCAGTAGCTTAATAAATTAAGTACTTCTGGTATGGTTACTGTACTGGTTACTCCCCAAAAGAATCTGGATTGTGGTGAGGGAACAGAGAAAAAAGCTCATTTAAGACCTGCACTTACGAAGGGGGTAGGCAGCTGTATATCAGGGAGTAAACCTTCTGACAATAAAAACAGCTGGAGCTTGTTAAGGTAATTACACAGGGGAAAGGATAATGTACTGGAAATCCTCAGAAGAATCTGATTTGTGGTGAGTGGAGAGAGATAAAAGCTCATTTAGGAATGACATGAACATGCTGCGTAGGTAGCTGTTTATCAGTAAATATCTCCACTGAGATTAAGAAAAGCAGTAGCGTAATAAATTAAGTACTTCCTGGTATGGTTACTGTACTGGTAACTCCCCAAAAGAATCTGGAATGTGGTGAGGGACCAGAGAAAAAAGCTCATTTAGGACCTGCACTTCCGAAGGGGGTAGGCAGCTGTATATCAGGGAGTAAACCTTCTGAGAATAAAAACAGCTGGAGCTTGTTAAGGTAATTACACAGGGGAAAACATGAAGTACTGGGAACTCCTCAGAAGAATCCTGATTTGAGGTGAGCGGAGAGAGACAAAAGCTCATTTAGGAACGACATGAACATGCTGCATACATAGCTGTTTATCAGTAAATATCTCCAATGAGATTAAGAAAAGCAGTAGCTTAATAAATTAAGTACTTCCTGGTATGTTTACTGTACTGGTAACTCCCCAAAAGAATCTGGATTGTGGTGAGGGAACAGAGAAAAAAGCTCATTTAGGATCTGCACTTACGAAGGGGGTAGGCAGCTGTATATCAGGGAGTAAACCTTCTGAGAATAAAAACAGCTGGAGCTTGTTAAGGTAATTACACAGGGGAAAGGATAATGTACTAGGAACTCCTCAGAGGAATCTGATTTGTGGTGAGGGAAGAGAGATAAAAGCTCATTTAGGAACGACATGAACATGCTGCATACGTAGCTGTTTATCAGTAAATATCTCCACTGAGATTAAGAAAAGCAGTAGCTTAATAAGTTAAGTACTTCCTGGTATGGTTACTGTACTGGTAACTCCCCAAAAGAGTTTGGATTGTGGTGAGGGAACAGAGAAAAAAGCTCATTTAGGACCTGCACTTACGAAGGGGGTAGGCAGCTGTATATCAGGGAGTAAACCTTCTGAGAATAAAAACGGCTGGAGCTTGTTAAGGTAATTACACAGGGGAAAGGATAATGTACTGGGAAGTCCTCAGAAGAATCTGATTTGTGGTGAGGGGAGAGAGATAAAAGCTCATTTAGGAACGACATGAACATGCTGCGTAGGTAGCTGTTTATCAGTAAATATATCCACTGAGATTAAGAAAAGCAGTACCTTAATAAATTAAGTACTTCCTGGTATGGTTACTGTACTTGTAACTCCCCAAAAGAATCTGGATTTTGGTGAGGGAACAGAGAAAAAAGCTCATTTAGGACCTGCACTTACGAAGGGGGTAGGCAGCTGTATATCAGGGAGTAAACCTTCTGAGAATAAAAACAGCTGGAGCTTGTTAAGGTAATTACACAGGGGAAAGGATAATGTACTGGGAACTCCTCAGAAGAATCTGATTTGTGGTGAGGGGAGAGAGATAAAAGCTCATTTAGGAACGTCATGAACATGCTGCGTATGTAGCTGTTTATCAGTATATATCTCCACTGAGATTAAGAAAAGCAGTAGCTTAATAAATTAAGTACTTCCTGGTATGGTTACTGTACTGGTAACTCCCCAAAGAATCTGGATTGTGGTGAGGGAACAGAGAAAAAAGCTCATTTAGGACCTGCACTTACGAAGGGGGTAGGCAGCTGTATATCAGGGAGTAAACCTTCTGAGAATAAAAACAAACAGCTGGAGCTTGTTAAGGTAATTACACAGGGGAAAGGATAATGTACTGGGAAGTCCTCAGAAGAATCTGATTTGTGGTGAGGGGAGAGAGATAAAAGCTCATTTAGGAACGACATGAACATGCTGCGTAGGTAGCTGTTTATCAGTAAATATCTCCACTGAGATTAAGAAAAGCAGTAGCTTGGGGTGGGGATATGGCCTAGTGGCAAGAGTGCTTGACTCCTATACATGAAGCCCTGGGTTCGTTTAAAAAGCACCACATATACAGAAAATGGCCAGAAGTGGCGCTGTGGCTCAAGTGTCAGAGTGCTAGCCTTGAGCAAAAAGAAGCCAGGGACAGTGCTCAGGCCCTGAGTCCAAGCCCCAGGACTGGCCAAAAAAAAAAAAAAAGAAAGAAAGAAAAGCAGTAGCTTAATAAATTAAGTACTTCCTGGTATGGTTACTGTACTGGTTACTCCCCAAAAGAATCTGGATTGTGGTGAGGGAACAGAGAAAAAAGCTCATTTAAGACCTGCACTTACGAAGGGGGTAGGCAGCTGTATATCAGGGAGTAAACCTTCTGACAATAAAAACAGCTGGACCTTTTAAGGTAATTACACAGGGGAAAGGATAATGTACTGGGAAATCCTCAAAAGAATCTGATTTGTGGTGAGTGGAGAGAGATAAAAGCTCATTTAGGAATGACATGAACATGCTGCGTAGGTAGCTGTTTATCAGTAAATATCTCCACTGAGATTAAGAAAAGCAGTAGCGTAATAAATTAAGTACTTCCTGGTATGGTTACTGTACTGGTAACTCCCCAAAAGAATCTGGATTGTGGTGAGGGAACAGAGAAAAAAGCTCATTTAGGACCTGCACTTCCGAAGGGGGTAGGCAGCTGTATATCAGGGAGTAAACCTTCTGAGAATAAAAACAGCTGGAGCTTGTTAAGGTAATTACACAGGGGAAAACATGAAGTACTGGGAACTCCTCAGAAGAATCTGATTTGAGGTGAGCGGAGAGAGACAAAAGCTCATTTAGGAACGACATGAACATGCTGCATACGTAGCTGTTTATCAGTAAATATCTCCACTGAGTTTAAGAAAAGCAGTAGCTTAATAAGTTAAGTACTTCCTGGTATGGTTACTGTACTGGTAACTCCCCAAAAGAGTCTGGATTGTGGTGAGGGAACAGAGAAAAAAGCTCATTTAGGACCTGCACTTACGAAGGGGGTAGGCAGCTGTATATCAGGGAGTAAACCTTCTGAGAATAAAAACGGCTGGAGCTTGTTAAGGTAATTACACAGGGGAAAGGATAATGTACTGGGAAGTCCTCAGAAGAATCTGATTTGTGGTGAGGGGAGAGAGATAAAAGCTCATTTAGGAACGACATGAACATGCTGCGTAGGTAGCTGTTTATCAGTAAATATATCCACTGAGATTAAGAAAAGCAGTAGCTTAATAAATTAAGTACTTCCTGGTATGGTTACTGTACTTGTAACTCCCCAAAAGAATCTGGATTTTGGTGAGGGAACAGAGAAAAAAGCTCATTTAGGACCTGCACTTACGAAGGGGGTAGGCAGCTGTATATCAGGGAGTAAACCTTCTGAGAATAAAAACAGCTGGAGCTTGTTAAGGTAATTAAACAGGGGAAAGGATAATGTACTGGGAACTCCTCAGAAGAATCTGATTTGTGGTGAGGGGAGAGAGATAAAAGCTCATTAAGGAACGACATGAACATGCTGCGTAGGTAGATGTTCATCAGTAAATATCTCCACTGAGATTAAGAAAAGCAGTAGCTTAATAAATTAAGTATTCCTGGTATGGTTACTGTACTGGTAACTCCCCAAAAGAATCTGGATTGTGGTGAGGGAACAGAGAAAAAAGCTCATTTAGGACCTGCACTTACGAAGGGGGTAGGCAGCTGTATATCAGGGAGTAAACCTTCTGAGAATAAAAACAAACAGCTGGAGCTTGTTAAGGTAATTACACAGGGGAAAGGATAATGTACTGGGAAGTCCTCAGAAGAATCTGATTTGTGGTGAGGGGAGAGAGATAAAAGCTCATTTAGGAACGACATGAACATGCTGCGTAGGTAGCTGTTTATCAGTAAATATCTCCACTGAGATTAAGAAAAGCAGTAGCTTGGGGCTGGGGATATGGCCTAGTGGCAAGAGTGCTTGACTCCTATACATGTAGCCCTGGGTTCGTTTAAAAAGCACCACATATACAGAAAATGGCCAGAAGTGGCGCTGTGGCTCAAGTGTCAGAGTGCTAGCCTTGAGCAAAAAGAAGCCAGGGACAGTGCTCAGGCCCTGAGTCCAAGCCCCAGGACTGGCCAAAAAAAAAAAAAAAAGAAAGAAAGAAAAGCAGTAGCTTAATAAATTAAGTACTTCCTGGTATGGTTACTGTACTGGTTACTCCCCAAAAGAATCTGGATTGTGGTGAGGGAACAGAGAAAAAAGCTCATTTAAGACCTGCACTTACGAATGGGGTAGGCAGCTGTATATCAGGGAGTAAACCTTCTGACAATAAAAACAGCTGGAGCTTGTTAAGGTAATTACACAGGGGAAAGGATAATGTACTGGGAAATCCTCAGAAGAATCTGATTTGTGGTGAGTGGAGAGAGATAAAAGCTCATTTAGGAATGACATGAACATGCTGCGTAGGTAGCTGTTTATCAGTAAATATCTCCACTGAGATTAAGAAAAGCAGTAGCGTAATAAATTAAGTACTTCCTGGTATGGTTACTGTACTGGTAACTCCCCAAAAGAATCTGGAATGTGGTGAGGGACCAGAGAAAAAAGCTCATTTAGGACCTGCACTTCCGAAGGGGGTAGGCAGCTGTATATCAGGGAGTAAACCTTCTGAGAATAAAAACAGCTGGAGCTTGTTAAGGTAATTACACAGGGGAAAACATGAAGTACTGGGAACTCCTCAGAAGAATCTGATTTGAGGTGAGCGGAGAGAGACAAAAGCTCATTTAGGAACGACATGAACATGCTGCATACATAGCTGTTTATCAGTAAATATCTCCAATGAGATTAAGAAAAGCAGTAGCTTAATAAATTAAGTACTTCCTGGTATGGTTACTGTACTGGTAACTCCCCAAAAGAATCTGGATTGTGGTGAGGGAACAGAGAAAAAAGCTCATTTAGGATCTGCACTTACGAAGGGGGTAGGCAGCTGTATATCAGGGAGTAAACCTTCTGAGAATAAAAACAGCTGGAGCTTGTTAAGGTAATTACACAGGGGAAAGGATAATGTACTGGGAAGTCCTCAGAAGAATCTGATTTGTGGTGAGGGGAGAGAGATAAAAGCTCATTTAGGAACGACATGAACATGCTGCGTAGGTAGCTGTTTATCAGTAAATATCTCCACTGAGATTAAGAAAAGCAGTAGCTTGGGGTGGGGATATGGCCTAGTGGCAAGAGTGCTTGACTCCTATACATGAAGCCCTGGGTTCGTTTAAAAAGCACCACATATACAGAAAATGGCCAGAAGTGGCGCTGTGGCTCAAGTGTCAGAGTGCTAGCCTTGAGCAAAAAGAAGCCAGGGACAGTGCTCAGGCCCTGAGTCCAAGCCCCAGGACTGGCCAAAAAAAAAAAAAAAGAAAGAAAGAAAAGCAGTAGCTTAATAAATTAAGTACTTCCTGGTATGGTTACTGTACTGGTTACTCCCCAAAAGAATCTGGATTGTGGTGAGGGAACAGAGAAAAAAGCTCATTTAAGACCTGCACTTACGAAGGGGGTAGGCAGCTGTATATCAGGGAGTAAACCTTCTGACAATAAAAACAGCTGGACCTTTTAAGGTAATTACACAGGGGAAAGGATAATGTACTGGGAAATCCTCAGAAGAATCTGATTTGTGGTGAGTGGAGAGAGATAAAAGCTCATTTAGGAATGACATGAACATGCTGCGTAGGTAGCTGTCTATCAGTAAATATCTCCACTGAGATTAAGAAAAGCAGTAGCGTAATAAATTAAGTACTTCCTGGTATGGTTACTGTACTGGTAACTCCCCAAAAGAATCTGGATTGTGGTGAGGGAACAGAGAAAAAAGCTCATTTAGGACCTGCACTTCCGAAGGGGGTAGGCAGCTGTATATCAGGGAGTAAACCTTCTGAGAATAAAAACAGCTGGAGCTTGTTAAGGTAATTACACAGGGGAAAACATGAAGTACTGGGAACTCCTCAGAAGAATCTGATTTGAGGTGAGCGGAGAGAGACAAAAGCTCATTTAGGAACGACATGAACATGCTGCATACGTAGCTGTTTATCAGTAAATATCTCCACTGAGTTTAAGAAAAGCAGTAGCTTAATAAGTTAAGTACTTCCTGGTATGGTTACTGTACTGGTAACTCCCAAAAGAGTCTGGATTGTGGTGAGGGAACAGAGAAAAAAGCTCATTTAGGACCTGCACTTACGAAGGGGGTAGGCAGCTGTATATCAGGGAGTAAACCTTCTGAGAATAAAAACGGCTGGAGCTTGTTAAGGTAATTACACAGGGGAAAGGATAATGTACTGGGAAGTCCTCAGAAGAATCTGATTTGTGGTAGGGGAGAGAGATAAAAGCTCATTTAGGAACGACATGAACATGCTGCGTAGGTAGCTGTTTATCAGTAAATATATCCACTGAGATTAAGAAAAGCAGTAGCTTAATAAATTAAGTACTTCCTGGTATGGTTACTGTACTTGTAACTCCCCAAAAGAATCTGGATTTTGGTGAGGGAACAGAGAAAAAAGCTCATTTAGGACCTGCACTTACGAAGGGGGTAGGCAGCTGTATATCAGGGAGTAAACCTTCTGAGAATAAAAACAGCTGGAGCTTGTTAAGGTAATTAAACAGGGGAAAGGATAATGTACTGGGAACTCCTCAGAAGAATCTGATTTGTGGTGAGGGGAGAGAGATAAAAGCTCATTAAGGAACGACATGAACATGCTGCGTAGGTAGATGTTCATCAGTAAATATCTCCACTGAGATTAAGAAAAGCAGTAGCTTAATAAATTAAGTATTCCTGGTATGGTTACTGTACTGGTACCTCCCCAAAAGAATCTGGATTGTGGTGAGGGAACAGAGAAAAAAGCTCATTTAGGACCTGCACTTATGAAGGGGGTAGGCAGCTGTATATCAGGGAGTAAACCTTCTGAGAATAAAAACAAACAGCTGGAGCTTGTTAAGGTAATTACACAGGGGAAAGGATAATGTACTGGGAAGTCCTCAGAAGAATCTGATTTGTGGTGAGGGGAGAGAGATAAAAGCTCATTTAGGAACGACATGAACATGCTGCGTAGGTAGCTGTTTATCAGTAAATATCTCCACTGAGATTAAGAAAAGCAGTAGCTTGGGGCTGGGGATATGGCCTAGTGGCAAGAGTGCTTGACTCCTATACATGTAGCCCTGGGTTCGTTTAAAAAGCACCACATATACAGAAAATGGCCAGAAGTGGCGCTGTGGCTCAAGTGTCAGAGTGCTAGCCTTGAGCAAAAAGAAGCCAGGGACAGTGCTCAGGCCCTGAGTCCAAGCCCCAGGACTGGCCAAAAAAAAAAAAAAAAGAAAGAAAGAAAAGCAGTAGCTTAATAAATTAAGTACTTCCTGGTATGGTTACTGTACTGGTTACTCCCCAAAAGAATCTGGATTGTGGTGAGGGAACAGAGAAAAAAGCTCATTTAAGACCTGCACTTACGAAGGGGGTAGGCAGCTGTATATCAGGGAGTAAACCTTCTGACAATAAAAACAGCTGGAGCTTGTTAAGGTAATTACACAGGGGAAAGGATAATGTACTGGGAAATCCTCAGAAGAATCTGATTTGTGGTGAGTGGAGAGAGATAAAAGCTCATTTAGGAATGACATGAACATGCTGCGTAGGTAGCTGTTTATCAGTAAATATCTCCACTGAGATTAAGAAAAGCAGTAGCTTAATGAATTAAGTACTTTCTATTATGGTTACTGTACTGGTAACTCCCCAAAAGAATCTGGATTGTCTTGTGGGAACAGAGAAAAAAGCTCATTTAGGACCTGCACTTACGAAGGGGGTAGGCAGCTGTATATCAGGGAGTAAACCTTCTGAGAATAAAAACAGCTGGAGCTTGTTAAGGTAATTACACAGGGGAAAGGATAATGTACTGGGAACTCCTCAGAAGAATCTGATTTGAGGTGAGCGGAGAGAGACAAAAGCTCATTTAGGAACGACATGAACATGCTGCGTAGGTAGCTGTTTATCAGTAAATATCTCCACTGAGATTAAGAAAAGCAGGAGCTTAATAAATTAAGTACTTCCTGGTATGGTTACTGTACTGGTAACTCCCCAAAAGAATCTGGATTGTCTTGAGGGAACAGAGAAAAAAGCTCATTTAGGTCCTGCACTTACGAAGGGGGTAGGCAGCTGTATATCAGGGAGTAAACCTTCTGAGAATAAAAACAGCTGGAGCTTGTTAAGGTAATTACACAGGGTAAAGGATAATGTACTGGGAACTCCTCAGAAGAATCGGATTTGTGGTGAGGGGAGAGAGATAAAAGCTCATTTAGGAACGACATGAACATGCTGCGTAGGTAGCTGTTTATCAGTAAATATCTCCACTGAGATTAAGAAAAGCAGTAGCTTAATAAATTAAGTATTTCCTGGTATGGTTACTGTACTGGTAACTCCCCAAAAGAATCTGGATTGTGGTTTGGGAACAGAGAAAAAAGCTCATTTAGGACCTGCACTTACGAAGGGGGTGGGCAGCTGTATATCAGGGAGTAAAGCTTCTGAGAATAAAAACAGGTGAAGCTTGTTAAGGTAATTACACATGGGAAAGGATAATTTACTGGGAACTCCTCAGAAGAATCTGATTTGTGGAGAGGGGAGAGAGATAAAAGCTCATTTAGGAACGACATGAACATGCTGCGTAGGTAGCTGTTTATCAGTAAATATCTCCACTGAGATTAAGAAAAGCAGTAGCTTAATAAATTAAGTATTTCCTGGGATGGTTACTGTACTGGTAACTCCCCAAAAGAATCTGTATTGTCTTGAGGGAACAGAGAAAAAAGCTCATATAAGACCTGCACTTACGGAGGGGGTAGGCAGCTGTATATCAGGGAGTAAACCTTCTGAGAATAAAAACAGCTGGAGCTTGTTAAGGTAATTACACAGGGGAAAGGATAATGTACTGGGAACTCCTCAGAAGAATCTGATTTGTGCTGAGGGGAGAGAGATAAAAGCTCATTTAGGAACGACATGAACATGCTGCGTAGGTAGCTGTTTATCAGTAAATATCTCCACTGAGATTAAGAAAAGCAGTAGCTTAATGAATTAAGTACTTCCTGGTATGGTTACTGTCCTTGTAACTCCACAAAAGAATCTGGATTGTGGTGAGGGAACAGAGAAAAAAGCTCATTTAGGACCTGCACTTACGAAGGGGGTAGGCAGCTGTATATCAGGGAGTAAACCTTCAGAGAATAAAAACAGCTGGAGCTTGTTAAGGTAATTACACAGGGGAAAGGATAATGTACTGGGAAGTCCTCAGAAGAATCTGATTTGTGGTGAGGGGGAGAGAGATAAAAGCTCATTTAGGAACGACATGAACATGCTGCGTAGGTAGCTGTTAATCAGTAAATATCTCCACTGAGATTAAGAAAAGCACTAGCTTAATAAATTAAGTATTTCCTGGTATGGTTACTGTACTGGTAACTCCCAAAATAATCTGGGTTGTGGTGAGGGAACAGAGAAAAAAGCTCATTTAGGACCTGCACTTACGAAGGGGGTAGGCAGCTGTATATCAGGGAGTAAACCTTCTGAGAATAAAAACAGCTGGAGCTTGTTAAGGTAATTACACAGGGGAAAGGATAATGTACTGGGAACTCCTCAGAAGAATCTGATTTGTGGTGAGGGGAGAGAGATAAAAGCTCATTTAGGAACGACATGAACATGCTACGTAGGTAGCTGTTTATCAGTAAATATCTCCACTGAGATTAAGAAAAGCAGTAGCTTAATAAATTAAGTACTTCCTGGTATGGTTACTGTCCTTGTAACTCCACAAAAGAATCTGGATTGTGGTGAGGGAACAGAGAAAAAAGCTCATTTAGGACCTGCACTTACGAAGGGGGTAGGCAGCTGTATATCAGGGAGTAAACCTTCAGAGAATAAAAACAGCTGGAGCTTGTTAAGGTAATTACACAGGGGAAAAGATAATGTACTGGGAACTCCTCAGAATAATCTGATTTGTGGTGAGGGGAGAGAGATAAAAGCTCATTTAGGAACGACATGAACATGCTACGTAGGTAGCTGTTTATCAGTAAATATCTCCACTGAGATTAAGAAAAGCAGTAGCTTAATAAATTAAGTACTTCCTGGTATGGTTACTGTCCTTGTAACTCCACAAAATAATCTGGATTGTGGTTTGGGAACAGAGAAAAAAGCTCATTTAGGACCTGCACTTACGAAGGGGGTAGGCAGCTGTATATCAGGGAGTAACCTTCTGAGAATAAAAACAGCTGGAGCTTGTTAAGGTAATTACACAGGGGAAAGGATAATGTACTGGGAACTCCTCAGAAGAATCTGATTTGTGCTGAGGGGAGAGAGATAAAAGCTCATTTAAGAACGACATGAACATGCTGCGTAGGTAGCTGTTTATCAGTAAATATCTCCACTGAGATTAAGAAAAGCAGTAGCTTAATAAATTAAGTACTTCCTGGTATGGTTACTGTCCTTGTAACTCCACAAAAGAATCTGGATTGTGGTGAGGGAAGAGAGAAAAAGCACATTTAGGACTTGCACTTACGAAGGGGGTAGGCAGCTGTATATCAGGGAGTAAACCTTCAGAGAATAAAAACAGCTGGAGCTTGTTAAGGTAATTACACAGGGGAAAGGATAATGTACTGGGAACTCCTCAGAAGAATCTGATTTGTGGTGAGGGGAGAGAGATAAAAGGTCATTTAGGAACGACATGAACATGCTGCGTAGGTAGCTGTTTATCAGTAAATATCTCCACTGAGATTAAGAAAAGCAGTAGCTTAATAAATTAAGTATTTCCTGGTATGGTTACTGTACTGGTAACTCCCCAAAAGAATCTGGATTGTCTTGAGGGAACAGAGAAAAAAGCTCATTTAGGACCTGCACTTACGAAGGGGGTAGGCAGCTGTATATCAGGGAGTAAACCTTCTGAGAATAAAAACAGCTGGAGCTTGTTAAGGTAATTACACAGGGGAAAGGATAATGTACTGGGAACTCCTCAGAAGAATCTGATTTGTGGTGAGGGGAGAGAGATAAAAGCTCATTTAGGAACGACATGAACATGCTGGGTAGGTAGCTGTTTATCAGTAAATATCTCCACTGAGATTAAGAAAAGCAGTAGCTTAATAAATTAAGTACTTCCTGGTATGGTTACTGTACTGGTAACTCCCCAAAAGAATCTGGATTGCCTTGAGGGAACAGAGAAAA
>NW_025956953.1:0-39563 GCF_023159225.1 Perognathus longimembris pacificus
AGTAAACATACCAGGAAGTACTTAATTTATTAAGCTACTGCTTTTCTTAATCTCAGTGGAGATATTTACTGATAAACAGCTACGTACGCAGCATGTTCATGTCGTTCCTAAATGAGCATTTATCTCTTTCCCCTCACCACAAATCAGATTCTTCTGAGGAGTTCCCAGGACTTTATCCTTTCCCCTGTGTAATTACCTTAACAAGCTCCAGCTGTTTTTATCCTCAGAAGGTTTACTCCCTGATATACTGCTGCATACCCCCTTCGTAAGTGCAGGTCCTAAATGAGCTTCTTTCTCTGTTCCCTCACCAAAATCCATATTCTTTTGGGGAGTTACCAGTACAGTAACCATACCAGGAAGTACTTAATTTATTAAACTACTGCTTTTCTTAATCTCAGTGGAGATATTTACTGATAAACAGCTACGTACGCAGCATGTTCATGTCGTTCCTAAATCAGCTTTTATCTCTCTCCCCTCACCACAAATCATATTCTTCTGAGGAGTTCCCAGTACATTATACTTTCCTATGTGTAATTACCTTAACAAGCTCCAGCTGTTTTTATTCTCAGAAGGTTTTACTCCCTGATATACAGCTCCTACCCCCTTCGAAAGTGCAGATCCTAAATGAGATTTTTTCTCTGTTCCCTCACCACAATCCAGATTCTTTTGGGAGTTACCAATACAGTAACCATTTCAGGAAGTACTTAATATATTAAGCTACTGCTTTTCTTAATCTCAGTGGAGATATTTACTGATCTACAGCTACCTACGCAGCATGTTCCTGTCGTTCATAAATGAGCATTTATCTCTCTCCCCTCACCACAATTCAGATTCTTCTGAATTGTTCCCAGTACAATATCTTTTCCCCTGTGTAATTACCTTAACAAGCTCCAGCTGTTTTTATTCTCACAAGGTTTACTCCCTGATATACAGCTGCCCACCCCCTTCGTAAGTGCAGGTCCTAAATGAGCTTTTTTCTCTGTTCCCTCACCACAATCCAGATTCTTTTTGGGAGTTACCAGTACAGTAACCATACCAGGAAGTACTTAACTAATTAAGCTACTGCTTTTCTTAATCTCAGTGGAGATATTTACTGATAAACAGCTACCTAAGCAGCATGTTCATGTCGTTCCTCAATGAGCTTTTATCTCTCTCCCCTCACAACAAATCAGATTCTTCTGAGGAGTTCCCAGTACATTATCCTTTCCCGTGTGTAATTACCATAACAAGCTCCAGCTGATTTTATTCTCAGAAGGTTTACTCCCTGATATACAGCTGCCTACCCCCTTCATAAGTGCATATCCTAAATGAGCTTTGTTCTCTGTTCCCTCACCACAATCCAGATTATTTTGGGGAGTTACCAGTACAGTAACCATACCAGGAAGTACTTAATTTATTAAGCTACTGCTTTTCTTAATCTCAGTGGAGATATTTACTGATAAACAGCTACGTACGCAGCATGTTCATGTCGTTCCTAAATGAGCTTTTATCTCTCTCCCCTCACCACAAATCAGATTCTTCTGAGGAGTTCCCAGTACATTATCCTTTCCCCTGTGTAATTACCTTAACAAGCTCCAGCTGATTTTATTCTCAGAAGGTTTACTCCCTGATATACAGCTGCCTACCCCCTTCGTAAGTGCAGGTCCTAAATGAGCTTTTTTCTCTGTTCCCTCACCACAATCCAGATTCTTTTGGGGAGTTAGGAGTACAGTCATCATACCAGGAAGTACTTAATTTATTAAGCTACTGCTTTTCTTAATCTCAGTGGAGATATTTACTGATAAACAGCTACCTACGCAGCACGTTCATGTCGTTCCTAAATGAGCTTTTATCTCTCTTCCCTCACCACAAATCAGATTCTTCTGAGGAGTTCCCAGTACTTTATCCTTTCCCCTGTGTAATTACCTTAACAAGTTCCAGCTGTTTTTATCCTCAGAAGATTTACTCCCTGATATACTGCTGCCTACCCCCTTCGTAAGTGCAGGTCCTAAATGAGCTTTTTTCTCTGTTCCCTCACCAAAATCCATATTCGTTTGGGGAGTTACCAGTACAGTAACCATACCAGGAAGTACTTATTTTATTAAACTACTGCTTTTCTTAATCTCAGTGGAGATATTTACTGATAAACAGCTACGTACGCAGCATGTTCATGTCGTTCCTAAATGAGCTTTTATCTCTCTCCCCTCACCACAAATCAGATTCTTCTGAGGAGTTCCCAGTACATTACACTTTGCTCTGTGTAATTACCTTAACAAGCTCCAGCTGTTTTTATTCTCAGAAGGTTTACTCCCTGATATACAGCTGCCTACCCCCTTCGAAAGTGCAGGTCCTAAATGAGATTTTTTCTCTGTTCCCTCACCACAATCCAGATTCTTTTTGGGAGTTACCAATACAGTAACCATTCCAGGAAGTACTTAATTTATTAAGCTACTGCTTTTCTTAATCTCAGTGGAGATATTTACTGATAAACAGCTACCTACGCAGCATGTTCATGTCGTTCCTAAATGAGCTTTTATCTCTCTCCCCTCACCACAAATCAGATTCTTCTGAGGATTTCCAGTACATTAAGGTTTCCCCTGTGTAATTACCTTAACCAGATCCAGCTGTTTTTATTCTCAGAAGGTTTACTCCCTGATATACTGCTGCTTACCCCCTTCGTAAGTGCAGGTCTTAAATGAGCTTTTTTCTCTGTTCCCTCACCACAATCCTGATTCTTTTGGGAGTTACCAGTACAGTAACCATACCAGGAAGTACTTAACTTATTAAGCTACCGCTTTTCTCAATCTCAGTGGAGATATTTACTGATAAACAGCTACCTACGCAGCATGTTCATGTCGTTCCTAAATGAGCTTTTATCTCTCTCCGCTCACCACAAATCAGATTCTTCTGATTAGTTCCCAGTATATTATCCTTTCCCCTGTGTAATTACCTTAAAAAGCTCCAGCTGTTTTTATTCTCAGAAGGTTTACTCCCTGATAAACTGCTGCCTACCCCCTTCGTAAGTGCAGGTCCTAAATGAGCTTTTTTCTCTGTTCCCTCACCACAATCCAGATCCTTTTGGGGAGTTACCAGTACAGTAACCATACCAGGAAGTACTTAATTTATTAAGCTACTGCTTTTCTTAATCTCAGTGGAGATATTTACTGATAAACAGCTACCTACGCAGCATGTTCATGTCGTTCCTAAATGAGCTTTTATCTCTCTCCCCTCACCACAAATCCGATTTTTCTGAGTAGTTCCCAGTACCTTATCCTTTCCCCTGTGTAATTACCTTAACAAGCTCCAGCTGTTTTTATTCTCAGAAGGTTTACTCCCTGATATACAGCTGCCTACCCCCTTCGTAAGTGCAGGTCCTAAATGAGCTTTATTCTCTGTTCCCTCACCACAATCCAGATTCTTTTGGGGAGTTACCAGTACAGTAACCATACCAGGAAGTACTTAATTTATTAAGCTACTGCTTTTCTTAATCTCAGTGGAGATATTTACTGATAAACAGCTACCTACGCAGCACGTTCATGTCGTTCCTAAATGAGCTTTTATCTCTCTCCCCTCACGACAAATCAGATTCTTCTGAGGAGTTCCCAGTACATTATCCTTTCCCCTGTGTAATTACCTTAACAAGCTCGAGCTGTTTTTATTCTCAGAAGGTTTACTCCCTGATATACTGCTGCCTACCCCCTTCGTAAGTGCAGGTCCTAAATGAGCTTTTTTCTCTGTTCCCTCACCAAAATCCATATTCTTTTGGGGAGTTACCAGTACAGTAACCATACCAGGAAGTACTTATTTTATTAAACTACTGCTTTTCTTAATCACAGTGGAGAAATTTACTGATAAACAGCTACGTACGCAGCATGTTCATGTCGTTCCTAAATGAGCTTTTATCTCTCTCCCCTCACCACAAATCAGATTCTTCTGAGGAGTTCCCAGTACATTACACTTTGCTCTGTGTAATTACCTTAACAAGCTCCGGCTGTTTTTATTCTCAGAAGGTTTACTCCCTGATATACAGCTGCCTACCCCCTTCGAAAGTGCAGGTCCTAAATGAGATTTTTTCTCTGTTCCCTCACCACAATCCAGATTCTTTTTGGGAGTTACCAATACAGTAACCATTCAAGGAAGTACTTAATTTATTAAGCTACTGCTTTTCTTAATCTCAGTGGAGATATTTACTGATAAACAGCTACCTACGCAGCATGTTTCATGTCGTTCCTAATGAGCGTTTATCTCTCTCCCCTCACAACAAATCAGATTCTTCTGATTAGTTCCCAGTACATTATCCTTTCCCCTGTGTAATTACCTTAACAAGCTCCAGCTGATTTTATTCTCAGAAGGTTTACTCCCTGATATACAGCTGCCTACCCCCTTCGTAAGTGCATGTCCTAAATGAGCTTTTTTCTCTGTTCCCTCACCACAATCCAGATTCTTTTGGGGAGTTACCAGTACAGTAACCATACCAGGAAGTACTTAATTTATTAAGCTACTGCTTTTCTTAATCTCAGTGGAGATATTTATTGATAAAACAGCTACGTATGCAGCATGTTCATGTCGTTCCTAAATGAGCTTTTATCTCTCTCCCCTCACCACAAATCAGATTCTTCTGAGGATTTCCCAGTACATTAAGGTTTCCCCTGTGTAATTACCTTAACCAGATCCAGCTGTTTTTATTCTCAGAAGGTTTACTCCCTGATATACTGCTGCCTACCCCCTTCGTAAGTGCAGGTCTTAAATGAGCTTTTTTCTCTGTTCCCTCACCACAATCCTGATTCTTTTGGGGAGTTACCAGTACAGTAACCATACCAGGAAATACTTAACTTATTAAGCTACTGCTTTTCTTAATCTCAGTGGAGATATTTACTGATAAACAGCTACCTACGCAGCATGTTCATGTCATTCCTAAATGAGCTTTTATCTCTCTCCGCTCACCACAAATCAGATTCTTCTGATTAGTTCCCAGTATATTATCCTTTCCCCTGTGTAATTACCTTAACAAGCTCCAGCTGTTTTTATTCTCAGAAGGTTTACTCCTTGATAAACTGCTGCCTACCCCCTTCGTAAGTGCAGGTCCTAAATGAGCTTTTTTCTCTGTTCCCTCACCACAATCCAGATCCTTTTGGGAGTTACCAGTACAGTAACCATACCAGGAAGTACTTAATTTATTAAGCTACTGCTTTTCTTAATCTCAGTGGAGATATTTACTGATAAACAGCTACGTACGCAGCATGTTCATGTCGTTCCTAAATGAGCTTTTATCTCTCTCCCCTCACCACAAATCGGATTCTTCTGAGGAGTTCCAAATACATTATCCTTTCCCTTGTGTAATTACCTTAACAAGCTCCAGGTGTTTTTATTTTCAGAAGGTTGACTCCCTGATATACAGCTGCCTACCCCCTTCGTAAGTGCAGGTCCTAAATGAGCTTTTTTCTCTGTTCCCTCACCACAATCCAGATTCTTTTGGGGAGTTACCAGTACAGTAACCATACCAGGAAGTACTTAATTTATTAAGCTACTGCTTTTCTTAATCTCAGTGGAGATATTTACTGATAAACAGCTACCTACGCAGCATGTTCATTTCGTTCCTAAATGAGCTTTTATCTCTCTCCCCTCACCACAAATCCGATTTTTCTGAGTAGTTCCCAGTACCTTATCCTTTCCCCTGTGTAATTACCTTAACAAGCTCCAGCTGTTTTTATTCTCAGAAGGTTTACTCCCTGATATACAGCTGCCTACCCCCTTCGTAAGTGCAGGTCCTAAATGAGCTTTATTCTCTCTTCCCTCACCACAATCCAGATTCTTTTGGGGAGTTACCAGTAGAGTAACCATACCAGGAAGTACTTAATTTATTAAGCTACTGCTTTTCGTAATCTCAGTGGAGATAATTACTGATAAACAGCTACCTACGCAGCATGTTCATGTCGTTCCTAAATGAGCTTTTATCTCTCTCCCCTCACTACAAATCAGATTCTTCTGAGGAGTTCCCAGTACATTATCCTTTCCCCTGTGTAATTACCTTAACAAGCTCCAGCTGTTTTTATTCTCAGAAGGTTTACTCCCTGATATACAGCTGCCTACCCCCTTCGAAAGTGCAGGTCCTAAATGAGATTTTTTCTCTGTTCCCTCACCACAATCCAGATTCTTTTGGGGAGTTACCAGTACAGTATCCATACCAGGAAGTACTTAATTTATTAAGCTACTGCTTTTCTTAATCTCAGTGGAGATATTTACTGATAAACAGCTACGTACGCAGCATGTTCATGTCGTTCCTAAATGAGCTTTTATCTCTCTCCCCTCACCACAAATCAGATTCTTCTGAGGAGTTCCCAGTACATTATCCTTTCCCCTGTGTAATTACCTTAACAATCTCCAGCTGTTTTTATTCTCAGAAGGTTTACTCCCTGATATACAGCTGCCTACCCCCTTCGTAAGTGCAGGTCCTAAATGAGCTTTTTTATGTTCCCTCACCACAATCCAGATCCTTTGGGGGAGTTACCAGTACAGTAACCATACCAGGAAGTACTTAATTTATTAAGCTACTGCTTTTCTTAATCGCAGTGGAGATATTTACTGATAAACAGCTACCTATGCAGCATGTTCATGTCGTTCTTAAATGAGCTTTTATCTCTCTCCCCTCACCACAAATCAGATTCATCTGAGGAGTTCCCAGTACATTATTCTTTCCCCTGTGTAATTACCTTAACAAGCTCCAGCTGTTTTTATTCTCAGAAGGTTTACTCCCTGATATACAGCTGACTACCCCCTTCGTAAGTGCAGGTCCTAAATGAGCTTTTTTCTCTGTTCCCTCACCACAATCTAGATTTTTTGGGGAGTTACCAGTAGAGTAACCATACCAGGAAGTACTTAATTTATTAAGCTACTGCTTTTCTTAATCTCAGTGGAGATATTTACTGATAAACAACTACCTACCCAGCATGTTCATGTCGTTCCTAAATGAGCTTTTATCTCTCTCCCCTCACCACAAATCAGATTCTTCTGAGGAGTTCCCAGTACATTATCCTTTCCCCTGTGTAATTACCTTAACAAGCTCCAGCTGTTTTTATTCTCAGAAGGTTTACTCCCTGATATAGAGGTGCCTACCCCCTTCGTAAGTGCAGGTCCTAAATGAGCTTTTTTCTCTGTTCCCTCACGACAATCCAGATTCTTTTGGGGAGTTACCAGTAGAGTAACCATACCAGGAAGTACTTTATTTACTTAGCTACTGCTTTTCTTAATCTCAGTGGAGATATTTACTGATAAACAGCTACGTACGCAGCATGTTCATGTCGTTCCTAAATGAGCTTTTATCTCTCTCCCCTCACCATAAATCAGATTCTTCTGAGGAGTTCCCAGTACATTATCCTTTCCCCTGTGTAATTACCTTAACAAGCTCCAGCTGTTTTTATTCTCAGAAGGTTTACTCCCTGATATACAGCTGCCTAACCCCTTCGTAAGTGCAGGTCCTAAATGAGCTTTTTTCTCTGTTCCCTCACCACAATCCAGATTCTTTTGGGGAGTTACCAGTACAGTAACCATACCAGGAAGTACTTAATTTATTAAGCTACTGCTTTTCTTAATCTCAGTGGAGATATTTACTGATAAACAGCTACCTACGCAGCATGTTCATGTCGTTCCTAAATGAGCTTATATCTCTCTCCCCTCACCACAAATCAGTTTCTTCTGAGGAGTTCCCAGTACATTATCCTTTCCCCTGTGTAATTACCTTAACAAGGTCCAGCTGTTTTTATTCTCAGAAGGTTTATTCCCTGATATACAGCTGCCTATCCCCTTCGTAAGTGCAGGTCATAAATGAGCTTTTTTCTCGGTTCCTTCACCACAATCCAGATTCTTCGGGGAGTTACCAGTACAGTAACCATACCAGGAAGTACTTAATTTATTAAGCTACTGCTTTTCTTAATCTCAGTGGAGATATTTACTGATAAACAGCTACCTAAGCAGCATGTTCATGTCGTTCCTAAATGAGCTTTTATCTCTCTCCCCTCACCACGAATCAGATTCTTCTGAGGAATTCCCAGTACATTATCCTTTCCCCTGTGTAATTACCTTAACAAGCTCCAGCTGTTTTTATTCTCAGAAGGTTTACTCCCTGATATATAGCTGCCTGCCCCCTTCGTAAGTGCAGGTCCTAAATGAGTTTTTTTCTCTGTTCCCTCACCACTATCCAGATTCTTTTGGGGAGTTACCATGACAGTAACCATACCAGGAAGTACTTAATTTATTAAGCTACTGATTTTCTTAATCTCAGTGGAGATATTTTCTGATAAACAGCTACATACGCAGCATGTTCATGTCGTTCCTAAATGAGCATTTACCTCTCTCCCCTCACCACAAATCAGATTCTTCTGAGGAGTTCCCAGTACATTATGCTTTCCCCTGTGTAATTACCTTAAGAAATTCCAGCTGTTTTTATTCTCAGAATGTTTACTTACTGATATACAGCTGCCTACCCCCTTCGTAAGTGCAGGTCCTAAATGAGCTTTTTTGTCTGTTCCCTCACCACAATCCAGATTCTTTTGGGGAGTTACCAGTACAGGAACCATACCAGGAAGTACTTTATTTATTAAGCTACTGCTTTTCTTAATCTCAGTGGAGATATTTACTGATAAACAGCTACCTACGCAGCATGTTCATGTCGTTCCTAAATGAGCTTTTATCTTTCTCCCCTCACCACGAATCAGATTCTTCTGAGGAGTTCCCAGTACATTATCCTTTCCCCTGTGTAATTACGTTAACAAGCTCCAGCTGTTTTTATTCTCAGAAGGTTTCCTCTCTGATATACAGCTGCCTAACCCCTTCGTAAATGCAGGTCCTAAATGAGCTTTTTTCTCTGTTCCCTCACCAAAATCCAGATTCTTTTGGGGAGTTACCAGTACAGGAACCATACCAGGAAGTACTTAATTTATTAAGCTACTGCTTTTCTTAATCTCAGTCGAGATATTTACTGATAAACAGCTACCTATGCAGCATGTTCATGTCGTTCCTAAATGAGCTTTTATCTCTCTCCCCTCACCACAAATCAGATTCTTCTGAGGAGTTCTCAGTACATTATCCTTTCCCCTGTGTAATTACCTCAACAAGCTCTAGCTGTTTTTATTCTCAGAAGGTTTACTCCCTGATATACAGCTGCCTACCCCCTTCCTAAGTGCAGGTCTTAAATGAGCTTTTTTCTCTGTTCCCTCACCACAATCCAGATTCTTTTCGCGAGTTACCAGTACAGTAACCATACCAGGAAGTACTTAATTTATTAAGCTACTGCTTTTCTTAATATCAGTGGAGATATTTACTGATAAACAGCTACCTACGCAGCATGTTCATTTCGTTCCTAAATGAGCTTTTATCTCTCTCCCCTCACCACAAATCCGATTTTTCTGAGTAGTTCCCAGTGCCTTATCCTTTCCCCTGTGTAATTACCTTAACAAGCTCCAGCTGTTTTTATTCTCAGAAGGTTTACTCCCTGATATACAGCTGCCTACCCCCTTCGTAAGTGCAGGTCCTAAATGAGCTTTATTCTCTCTTCCCTCACCACAATCCAGATTCTTTTGGGGAGTTACCAGTAGAGTAACCATACCAGGAAGTACTTAATTTATTAAGCTACTGCTTTTCGTAATCTCAGTGGAGATAATTACTGATAAACAGCTACCTACGCAGCATGTTCATGTCGTTCCTAAATGAGCTTTTATCTCTCTCCCCTCACTACAAATCAGATTCTTCTGAGGAGTTCCCAGTACATTATCCTTTCCCCTGTGTAATTACCTTAACAAGCTCCAGCTGTTTTTATTCTCAGAAGGTTTACTCCCTGATATACAGCTGCCTACCCCCTTCGAAAGTGCAGGTCCTAAATGAGATTTTTTCTCTGTTCCCTCACCACAATCCAGATTCTTTTGGGGAGTTACCAGTACAGTATCCATACCAGGAAGTACTTAATTTATTAAGCTACTGCTTTTCTTAATCTCAGTGGAGATATTTACTGATAAACAGCTACCTACGTAGCATGTTCATGTCGTTCCTAAATGAGCTTTTATCTCTCTCCCCTCACCACAAATCAGATTCTTCTGAGGAGTTCCCAGTACATTATCCTTTCCCCTGTGTAATTACCTTAACAAGCTCCAGCTGTTTTTATTCTCAGAAGGTTTACTTCCTGATATACAGCTGCCTACCCCCTTCGTAAGTGCAGGTCCTAAATGAGCTTTTTTCTCTGTTCCCTCACCACAATCCAGATTCTTTTGGGGAGTTACCAGTACAGTAACCATACCAGGAAGTACTTAATTTAATAAGCTACTGCTTTTCTTAATCTCAGTGGAGATATTTACTGATAAACAGCTACCTACGCAGCATGTTCATGTCGTTCCTAAATGAGCTTTTATCTCTCTCCCCTCACCAAAAATCAGATTCTTCTGAGGAGTTCCCAGTACATTATCCTTTCCCCTGTGTAATTACCTTAACAAGCTCCAGCTGTTTTTTTTCTCAGAAGGTGTTCTCCCTGATATACAGCTGCCTACCCCCTTCGTAAGTGCAGGTCCTAAATGAGCTTTTTTCTCTGTTCCCTCACCACAATCCAGATTCTTTTGGGGAGATACCAGTAGACTAACCATCCCAGGAAGTACTTAATTTATTAAGGTACTGCTTTTCTTAATCTCAGTGGAGATATTTACTGATAAACAGCTACGTACGCAGCATGTTCATGTCGTTCCTAAATGAGCTTTTATCTCTCTCCCCTCACCACAAATCAGATTCTTCTGAGGAGTTCCCAGTACATTATCCTTTCCCCTGTGTAATTACCTTAACAATCTCCAGCTGTTTTTATTCTCAGAAGGTTTACTCCCTGATATACAGCTGCCTACCCCCTTCGTAAGTGCAGGTCCTAAATGAGCTTTTTTATGTTCCCTCACCACAATCCAGATCCTTTGGGGGAGTTACCAGTACAGTAACCATACCAGGAAGTACTTAATTTATTAAGCTACTGCTTTTCTTAATCTCAGTGGAGATATTTACTGATAAACAGCTACCTATGCAGCATGTTCATGTCGTTCTTAAATGAGCTTTTATCTCTCTCCCCTCACCACAAATCAGATTCATCTGAGGAGTTCCCAGTACATTATTCTTTCCCCTGTGTAATTACCTTAACAAGCTCCAGCTGTTTTTATTCTCAGAAGGTTTACTCCCTGATATACAGCTGACTACCCCCTTCGTAAGTGCAGGTCCTAAATGAGCTTTTTTCTCTGTTCCCTCACCACAATCTAGATTTTTTGGGGAGTTACCAGTAGAGTAACCATACCAGGAAGTACTTAATTTATTAAGCTACTGCTTTTCTTAATCTCAGTGGAGATATTTACTGATAAACAACTACCTACCCAGCATGTTCATGTCGTTCCTAAATGAGCTTTTATCTCTCTCCCCTCACCACAAATCAGATTCTTCTGAGGAGTTCCCAGTACATTATCCTTTCCCCTGTGTAATTACCTTAACAAGCTCCAGCTGTTTTTATTCTCAGAAGGTTTACTCCCTGATATAGAGGTGCCTACCCCCTTCGTAAGTGCAGGTCCTAAATGAGCTTTTTTCTCTGTTCCCTCACGACAATCCAGATTCTTTTGGGGAGTTACCAGTAGAGTAACCATACCAGGAAGTACTTTATTTACTTAGCTACTGCTTTTCTTAATCTCAGTGGAGATATTTACTGATAAACAGCTACGTACGCAGCATGTTCATGTCGTTCCTAAATGAGCTTTTATCTCTCTCCCCTCACCATAAATCAGATTCTTCTGAGGAGTTCCCAGTACATTATCCTTTCCCCTGTGTAATTACCTTAACAAGCTCCAGCTGTTTTTATTCTCAGAAGGTTTACTCCCTGATATACAGCTGCCTAACCCCTTCGTAAGTGCAGGTCCTAAATGAGCTTTTTTCTCTGTTCCCTCACCACAATCCAGATTCTTTTGGGGAGTTACCAGTACAGTAACCATACCAGGAAGTACTTAATTTATTAAGCTACTGCTTTTCTTAATCTCAGTGGAGATATTTACTGATAAACAGCTACCTACGCAGCATGTTCATGTCGTTCCTAAATGAGCTTATATCTCTCTCCCCTCACCACAAATCAGTTTCTTCTGAGGAGTTCCCAGTACATTATCCTTTCCCCTGTGTAATTACCTTAACAAGGTCCAGCTGTTTTTATTCTCAGAAGGTTTATTCCCTGATATACAGCTGCCTATCCCCTTCGTAAGTGCAGGTCATAAATGAGCTTTTTTCTCGGTTCCTTCACCACAATCCAGATTCTTCGGGGAGTTACCAGTACAGTAACCATACCAGGAAGTACTTAATTTATTAAGCTACTGCTTTTCTTAATCTCAGTGGAGATATTTACTGATAAACAGCTACCTACGCAGCATGTTCATGTCGTTCCTAAATGAGCTTTTATATCTCTCCCCTCACCACAAATCAGATTCTTCTTAGGAGTTCCCAGTACATTATCCTTTCCCCTGTGTAATTACCTTAACAAGCTCCAGCTGTTTTTATTCTCAGAAGGTTTACTCCCTGATATACAGCTGCCTACCCGCTTCGTAAGTGCAGGTCCTAAATGAGCTTTTTTCTTTGTTCCCGCACCACAATCCAGATTCTTTTGGGGAGTTACCAGTACAGCAACCATACCAGGAAGTACTTAATTTATTAAGCTACTGCTTTTCTTAATCTCAGTGGAGATATTTACTGATAAACAGCTACCTAAGCAGCATGTTCATGTCGTTCCTAAATGAGCTTTTATCTCTCTCCCCTCACCACGAATCAGATTCTTCTGAGGAATTCCCAGTACATTATCCTTTCCCCTGTGTAATTACCTTAACAAGCTCCAGCTGTTTTTATTCTCAGAAGGTTTACTCCCTGATATATAGCTGCCTGCCCCCTTCGTAAGTGCAGGTCCTAAATGAGTTTTTTTCTCTGTTCCCTCACCACTATCCAGATTCTTTTGGGGAGTTACCAGGACAGTAACCATACCAGGAAGTACTTAATTTATTAAGCTACTGATTTTCTTAATCTCAGTGGAGATATTTTCTGATAAACAGCTACATACGCAGCATGTTCATGTCGTTCCTAAATGAGCATTTACCTCTCTCCCCTCACCACAAATCAGATTCTTCTGAGGAGTTCCCAGTACATTATGCTTTCCCCTGTGTAATTACCTTAAGAAATTCCAGCTGTTTTTATTCTCAGAATGTTTACTTACTGATATACAGCTGCCTACCCCCTTCGTAAGTGCAGGTCCTAAATGAGCTTTTTTGTCTGTTCCCTCACCACAATCCAGATTCTTTTGGGGAGTTACCAGTACAGGAACCATACCAGGAAGTACTTTATTTATTAAGCTACTGCTTTTCTTAATCTCAGTGGAGATATTTACTGATAAACAGCTACCTACGCAGCATGTTCATGTCGTTCCTAAATGAGCTTTTATCTTTCTCCCCTCACCACGAATCAGATTCTTCTGAGGAGTTCCCAGTACATTATCCTTTCCCCTGTGTAATTACGTTAACAAGCTCCAGCTGTTTTTATTCTCAGAAGGTTTCCTCTCTGATATACAGCTGCCTAACCCCTTCGTAAATGCAGGTCCTAAATGAGCTTTTTTCTCTGTTCCCTCACCAAAATCCAGATTCTTTTGGGGAGTTACCAGTAGAGGAACCATACCAGGAAGTACTTAATTTATTAAGCTACTGCTTTTCTTAATCTCAGTCGAGATATTTACTGATAAACAGCTACCTATGCAGCATGTTCATGTCGTTCCTAAATGAGCTTTTATCTCTCTCCCCTCACCACAAATCAGATTCTTCTGAGGAGTTCTCAGTACATTATCCTTTCCCCTGTGTAATTACCTCAACAAGCTCTAGCTGTTTTTATTCTCAGAAGGTTTACTCCCTGATATACAGCTGCCTACCCCCTTCCTAAGTGCAGGTCTTAAATGAGCTTTTTTCTCTGTTCCCTCACCACAATCCAGATTCTTTTCGCGAGTTACCAGCACAGTAACCATACCAGGAAGTACTTAATTTATTAAGCTACTGCTTTTCTTAATATCAGTGGAGATATTTACTGATAAACAGCTACCTACGCAGCATGTTCATGTCGTTACTAAATGAGGTTTTATCTCTCTCCCCTCACCACAAATCAGATTCTTCTGAGGAGTTCCCAGTACATTATGCTTTCCCCTGTGTAATTACCTTAACAAGCTCCAGCTGTTTTTACTCTCAGAAGGTTTACTCCCTGATATACAGCTGCCTATCCCCTTCGTAAGTGCAGGTCATAAATGAGCTTTTTTCTCTGTTCCTTCACCACAATCCAGATTCTTCTGGGGAGTTACCAGGACAGTAACCATACCAGGAAGTACTGAATTTATTAAGCTACTGCTTTTCTTAACCTCAGTGGAGATATTTTCTGATAAACAGCTACATACGCAGCATGTTCATGTCGTTCCTAAATGAGCATTTACCTCTCTCCCCTCACCACAAATCAGATTCTTCTGAGGAGTTCCCAGTACATTATGCTTTCCCCTGTGTAATTACCTTAAGAAACTCCAGCTGTTTTTATTCTCAGAAGGTTTACTCCCTGATATACAGCTGCCTACCCCCTTCGTAAGTGCAGGTCCTAAATGAGCTTTTTTCTCTGTTCCCTCACCACAATCCAGATTCTTTTGGGGAGTTACCAGTACAGTAACCATACCAGGAAGTACTTAATTTATTAAGCTACTGCTTTTCTTAATCTCAGTGGAGATATTTACTGATAAACAGCTACCTAAGCAGCATGTTCATTTCGTTCCTAAATGAGCTTTTATCTCTCTCCCCTCACCACGAATCAGATTCTTCTGAGGAATTCCCAGTACATTATTCTTTCCCCTGTGTAATTACCTTAACAAGCTCCAGCTGTTTTTATTCTCAGAAGGTTTACTCCCTGATATACAGCTGCCTACCCCCTTCGTAAGTGCAGGTCCTAAATGATCTTTTTTCTCTGTTCCCTGACCACAATCCAGATTCTTTTGGGGAGTTACCAGTACAGTAACCATACCAGGAAGTACTTAATTTATTAATCTACTGCTTTTCTTAGCTCAGTGGAGATATTTACTGATAAACAGCTACGTACAAAGCATGTTCATGTCGTTCCTAAATGAGCTTTTATCTCTCTCCCCTCACCACAAATCAGATTCTTCTGAGGAGTTCCCAGTACATTATCCTTTCCCCTGTGTAATTACCTCAACAAGCTCTAGCTGTTTTTATTCTCAGAAGGTTTACTCCCTGATATACAGCTGCCTACCCCCTTCGTAAGTGCAGGTCCTAAATGAGCTTTTTTCTCTGTTGCCTCACCACAACCAGATTCTTTTGTGGAGTTAACAGTACAGTAACCATAGCAGGAAGTACTTAATTTATTAAGCTACTGCTTTTCTTAATATCAGTGGAGATATTTACTGATAAACAGCTACCTACGCAGCATGTTCATGTCGTTCTTAAATGAGCTTTTATCTCTCTCCCCTCACCACAAATCAGATTCTTCTGAGGAGTTCCCAGTACATTATCCTTTCCCCTGTGTAATTACCTTAACAAACTCCAGCTGTTTTTATTCTCAGAAGCTTTACTCCCTGATATACAGCTGCCCACCCCCTTCGTAAGTGCAGGTCCTAAATGAGCTTTTTTCTCTGTTCCCTCACCACAATCCAGATTCTTTTGGGGAGTTACCAGTACAGTAACCAAATCAGGAAGTACGTAATTTATTAAGCTACTGCTTTTCTTAATCTCAGTGGAGATATTTATTGATAAACAGCTACCTACGCAGCATGTTCATGTCGTTCCTAAATGAGCTTTTATCTCTCTCCCCTCACCACAAATCAGATTCTTCTGAGGAGTTCCCAGTACTTTATCCTTTCCCCTGTGTAATTACCTTAACAAGCTCCAGCTGTTTTTATTCTCAGAAGGTTTACTCCCTGATACACAGCTGCCTACCCGCTTTGTAAGTGCAGGTCCTAAATGAGCTTTTTTCTCTGTTCCCTCACCACAATCCAGATTCTTTTGGGGGGTTAACAGTACAGGAACCATACCTGGAATACTTAATTTATTACGCTACTGCTTTTCTTAATCTCAGTGGAGATATTTACTGATAAACAGCTACCTAAGCAGCATGTTAATGTCGTTCCTAAATGAGCTTTTATCTCTCTCCACTCACCACAAATCAGATTCTTCTGAGGAGTTCCCAGTACATTATCCTTTCCCCTGTGTAATTACCTTAACAAGCTCCAGCTGTTTTTATTCTCAGAAGGTTTACTCCCTGATATACAGCTGCCTACCCCCTTCGTAAGTTCAGGTCCTAAATGAGCTTTTTTCTCTGTTCCCTCAACACAATCCAGATTTTTTTGGGGAGTTACCAGTACAGTAACCATACCAGGAAGTACTTAATTTCTTAAGCTACTGCTTTTCTTAATCTTAGTGAAGATATTTACTGATAAACAGCTACCTACGCAGCATGTTCATGTCGTTCCTAAATGAGCTTTTATCTCTCTCCCCTCACCACAAATCAGATTCTTCTGAGGAGTTCCCAGTACATTATCCTTTCCCCTGTGTAATTACCTTAACAAGCTCCAGCTGTTTTTATTCTCAGAAGGTTTCCTCCATGATATACAGCTGCCTACCCCCTTCGTAAGTGCAGGTCCTAAATGAGCTTTTTTCTCTGTTCCCTCACCACAATCCAGATTCTTTTGGGGAGTTACCAGTAAAGGAACCATACCAGGAAGTACCTAATTTATTAAGCTACTGCTTTTCTTAGTCTCAGTGGAGATATTTACTGATAAACAGCTACCTATGCAGCATGTTAATGTCGTTCCTAAATGAGCTTTTATCTCTCTCCCCTCACCACAAATCAGATTCTTCTGAGGAGTTCCCAGTACATTATCCTTTCCCCTGTGTAATTACCTTAACAAGATCCAGCTGTTTTTATTCTCAGAAGGTTTACTCCCTGATATACAGCTGCCTACCCCCTTCGTAAGTGCAGGTCCTAAATGAGCTTTTTTCTCTGTTCCCTCAACACAATCCAGATTCTTTTGGGGAGTTACCACTACAGTAAACATACCAGGAAGTACTTAATTTATTAAGCTACTGCTTTTCTTAATCTCAGTGGAGATATTTACTGATAAACAGCTACCTAAGCAGCATGTTCATGTCGTTCCTAAATGAGCTTTTATCTTTCTCCCCTCACCTCAAATCAGATTCTTCTGAGGAGTTCCCAGTACATTATCCTTTCCCCTCTGTAATTACCTTAACAAGCTCCAGCTGTTTTTATTCTCAGAAGGTTTACTCCCTGATATACAGCTGCCTACCCCCTTCGTAAGTGCAGGTCCTAAAGGATCTTTTTTCTCTGTTCCCTCACCACAATCCAGATTCTTTTGGGGAGTTACCAGTACAGTAACCATACCAGGAAGTACTTAATTTATTAAGCTACTGCTTTGGTTAATCTCAGTGGAGATATTTACTGATAAACAGCTACATACAAAGCATGTTCATGTCGTTCCTAAATGAGCTTTTATCTCTCTCCCCTCACCACAAATCAGATTCTTCTGAGGAGTTCCCAGTACATTATCCTTTCCCCTGTGTAATTACCTCAACAAGCTCTAGCTGTTTTTATTCTCAGAAGGTTTACTCCCTGATATACAGCTGCCTACCCCCTTCGTAAGTGCAGGTCCTAAATGAGCTTTTTTCTCTGTTCCCTCACCGCAATCCAGATTCTTTTGGGGAGTTACCAGTACAGTAACCATACCAGGAAGTACTTAATTTATTAAGCTACTGCTTTTCTTAATATCAGTGGAGTTATTTACTGATAAACAGCTACCTACGCAGCATGTTCATGTCGTTCCTAAATGAGCTTTTATCTCTCTCCCCTCACCACAAATCAGATTCTTCTGAGGAGTTCCCAGTACATTATCCTTTCCCCTGTGTAATTACCTTAACAAGCTCCAGCTGTTTTTATTCTCAGAAGGTTTACTCCCTGATATACAGCTGCCCACCACCTTCGTAAGTGCAGGTCTTAAATGAGCTTTTTTCTCTGTTCCCTCACCACAATCCAGATTCTTTTGGGGAGTTACCAGTACAGTAACCATACCAGGAAGTACTGAATTTATTAAGCTACTGCTTCTCTTAATCTCAGTGGAGATATTTACTGATAAATAGCTACCTACGCAGCATGTTCATGTCGTTCCTAAATGAGCTTTTATCTCTCTCCCCTCACCACAAATCAGATTCTTCTGAGGAGTTCCCAGTACTTTATCCTTTCCCCTGTGTAATTACCTTAACAAGCTCCAGCTGTTTTTATTCTCAGAAGGTTTACTCCCTGATATACAGCTGCCTACCCGCTTCGTAAGTGCAGGTCATAAATGAGCTTTTTTCTCTGTTCCCTCACCACAATCCAGATTCTTTTGTTGAGTTACCAGTACAGTAACCATACCTGGAAGTACTTAATTTATTACGCTACTGCTTTTCTTAATCTCAGTGGAGATATTTACTGATAAACAGCTACCTAAGCAGCATGTTCATGTCGTTCCTAAATGAGCTTTTATCTCTCTCCCCTCACCACAAATCAGATTCTTCTGAGGAGTTCCCAGTACATTATCCGTTCCCCTGTGTAATTACCTTAACAAGCTCCAGCTGTTTTTATTCTCAGAAGGTTTACTCCCTGAAATACAGCTCCCTACCCCCTTCGTAATTGCAGGTGCTAAATGAGCTTATTTCTCTGTTCCCTCACCACAATCCAGATTCTTTTGGGGAGTTACCAGTACAGTATCCATACCAGGAAGTACTTAATTTATTAAGCAACTGCTTTTCTTAATCTCAGTAGAGATATTTACTGATAAACCGCTACGTATGCAGCTTGTTCATCTCGTTCCTAAATGAGCATTTATCTCTCTCCCTCACCACAAATCAGATTCTTCTGAGGAGTTCCCAGTACATTATCCTTTCCCCGGTGCAATTACCTTAACAAGCTCCAGCTGTTTTTATTCGCAGAAGGTTTACTCCCTGATATACAGCGGCCTACCCCCTTCGTAAGTGCAGCTCATAAATGAGCTTTTTTCTCTGTTCCCTCACCACATTCCAGATTCTTTTGGGGAGTTACCAGTACAGTAACCATACCAGGAAATACTTAATTTATTAAGCTACTGCTTTTCTTCATCTCAGTGGAGATATTTACTGATAAACAGGTACCTAAGCAGCATGTTTATGTCGTTCCTAAATGAGCTTTTATCTCTCTCCCCTCACCACAAATCAGATTCTTCTGAATTGTTCCCAGTACAATATCCTTTCCCCTGTGTAATTACCTTAAGAAGCTCCAGCTGTTTTTATTCTCAGAAGGTTTACTCCCTGATATACAGCTGCCTACCCCCTTCATAAGTGCAGGTCCTAAATGAGCTTTTTTCTCTGTTCCCTCACCACAATCCAGATTCTTTTGGGGAGTTACCAGTACAGTAACCATACCAGGAAGTACTTAATTTATTAAGCTACTGCTTTTCTTAATCTCAGTGGAGATATTTACTGATAAACAGCTACCTACGAAGGATGTTCATGTCGTCCCTAAATGAGCTTTTATCTCTCTCCACTCACCACAAATCAGATTCTTCTGAGGAGTTCCCAGTACATTATCCTTTCACCTGTGTAATTACCTTAACAAGCTCCAGCTGTTTTTATTCTCAGAAGGTTTACTCCCTGATATACAGCTGCCTACCCCCTTCGTAAGTGCAGGTCCTAAATGAGCTTTTTATTCTGTTCCGTAACTACAATCCAGATTCTTTTGGGGAGTTACCAGTACAGTAACCATACCAGGAAGTACTTAATTTATTAAGCTACTGCTTTTCTTAACCTCAGTGGAGATATTTACTGATAAACACGTACCTACGCAGCATGTTAATGTCTTTCCTAAATGAGAGTTTATCTCTCTCCCCTCACCACAAATCAGATTCTAATGAGGAGTTCCCAGTACATTATCCTTTCCCCTGTGTAATTACCTTAACAAGCTTCAGCTGTTTTTATTCTCAAAAGGTTTACTCCCTGATATCCAGCTGCCTATCCCCTTCGTAAGTGCAGGTACTAAATGAGCTTTTTTCTCTGTTCCCTCACCACAATCCAGATTCTTTTGGAAAATTACCAGTACAGTAACCATACCAGGAAGTACTTAATTTATTAAGCTACTGCTTTTCTTAATCTCAGTGGAGATATTTACTGATAAACAGCTACCTACGCAGCATGTTCATGTCGTTCCTAAATGAGCTTTTATCTCTCTCCCCTCACCACAAATCAGATTCTTCTGAGGAGTTCCCAGTACATTATCCTTTCCCCTGTGTAATTACCTTAAGAAGCTCCAGCTGTTTTTATTCTCAGAAGGTTTACTCCCTGATATACAGCTGCCTAACCCCTTCGTAAGTGCAGGTCCTAAATGAGCTTTTTTCTCTGTTCCCTCACTACAATCCAGATTCTTTTGGGGAGTTACCGGTACAGTAACCATACCAGGAAGTACTTAATTTATTAAGCTACTGCTTTTCTTAATCTCAGTGGAGATATTTACTCATAAACAGGTACCTACGCAGCATGTTCATGTCATTCCTAAATGAGCTTTTATCTCTCCCCTCACCACAATTCAGATTCTTCTGAGGAGTTCCCAGTACATTATCCTTTCCCCTGTGTAATTACCTTATCTAGCTCCAGCTGTTTTTATTCTTAGAAGGTTTACTCCCTGATATACAGTTGCCTACCCCCTTTGTAAGTGCAGGTCCTATATGAGCTTTTTTCTCTGTTCCCTCACCACTATCCGGATTCTTTTGGGGAGTTACCAGTACAGTAACCATACCAGGAAGTACTTAATTTATTAAGCTTCTGCTCTTCTTTATCTCAGTGGAGATATTTACTGATAAACAGCTACCTACGCAGCATGTTCATGTCGTTCCTAAATGAGCTTTTATCTCTCTCCCCTCAGCACAAATCAGATTCTTCTGAGGAGTTCCCAGTACATTATCCTTTCCCCTGTGTAACTACCTTAACAAGCTCCAGCTGTTTTTATTCTCAGAAGGTTTACTCCCTGATATACAGCTGCCTACCCCCTTCGTAAGTGCAGGTCCTAAATGAGCTTTTTTCTCTGTTCCCTCACCACAATCCAGATTCTTTTGGGGAGTTACCAGTACAGTAACCATACCAGGAATTACTTAATCTATTAAGCTACTGCTTTTCTTAATCTCAGTGGAGATATTTACTGATAAACAGCTACCTACGCAGCATGTTCATGTCGTTCCTAAATGAGCTTTTATCTCTCTCCCCTCACCACAAATCAGATTCTTCTGAGGAGTTCCCAGTACATTATCCTTTCCCCTGTGTAATTACCTTAACAAGCTCCAGCTGTTTTTATTCTCAGAAGGTTTACTCCCTGACATACAGCTGCCCACCCCCTTCGTAAGTGCAGGTCCTAAATGAGCTTTTTTCTCTGTTCCCTCACCACAATCCAGATTCTTTTGGGGAGTTACCAGTACAGTAACCATACCAGGAAGTACTTAATTTATTAAGCTACTGCTTTTCTTAATCTCAGTGGAGATATTTACTGATAAAAAGCTACGTACGCAGCATGTTCATGTCGTTCCTAAATGAGCTTTTATCTCTCTCCCATCACCACAAATCAGATTCTTCTGAGGATTTCCCAGTACATTATCCTTTCCCCTGTGTAATTACCTTAACAAGCTCCAGCTTTTTTATTGTCAGAAGGTTTACTCCCTGATATAGAGCTGCCTAACCCCTTCCTAAGTGCAGGTCCTAAATGAGCTTTTTTCTCTGTTCCCTCACCACAATCCAGATTCTTTTGGGGAGTTACCAGTACAGTAACCATACCAGGAAGTACTTAATTTATTAAGCTACCGCTTTTCTTAATCTCAGTGGAGATATTTACTGATAAACAGCTACCTACACACCATGTTAATGTCTTTCCTAAATGAGCTTTTATCTCTCTCCCCTCACCTCAAATCAGATTCTAATGAGGAGTCCCCAGTACATTATCCTTTCCCCTGTGTAATTACCTTAACAAGCTCCAGCTGTTTTTATTCTCAGAAGGTTTACTCCCTGTTATCCAGCTGCCTATCCCCTTCGTAAGTGCAGGTCCTAAATGAGCTTTTTTCTCTGTTCCCTCTCCACAATCCAGATTCTTTTGGAAAGTTACCAGTACAGTAACCATACCAGGAAGTACTTAATTTATTGAGCTACTGCTTTTCTTAATCTCAGTGGAGATATTTACTGATAAGCAGCTACCTACGCAGCATGTTCATGTCGTTCTTAAATGAGCTTTTATATCTCTCCCCTCACCACAAATCAGATTCTTCTGAGGAGTTCCCAGTACATTATCCTTTCCCCTGTGTAATTACCTTAACAAGCTCCAGCTGTTTTTATTCTCAGAAGGTTTACTCCCTGATATACAGCTGCCTACCCCCTTCGTAAGTGCAGGTCCTAAATGAGCTTTTTTCTTTGTTCCTACACCACAATCCAGATTCTTTTGGGGAGTTACCAGTACAGTAACCATACCAGGAAGTACTTAATTTATTAAGCTACTGCTTTTCTTAATCTCAGTGGAGATATTTACTGATAAACAGCTACCTACGCAGCATGTTCATGTCGTTCATAAATGAGCTTTTATCTCTCTCCCCTCACCACGAATCAGATTTTTCTGAGGAATTCCCAGTACATTATCCTTTCCCCTGTGTAATTACCTTAACAAGCTCCAGCTGTTTTTATTCTCAGAAGGTTTACTCCCTTATATACAGCTGCCTACCACCTTCGTAAGTGCAGGTCCTAAATGAGATTTTTTCTCTGTTCCCTCACCACAATCCAGATTCTTTTGGGGAGTTACCAAGACAGTAACCATACCAGGAAGTACTTAATTTATTAAGCTACTGCTTTTCTTAATCTCAGTGGAGATATTTTCTGATAAACAGCTACATACACAGCATGTTCATGTCGTTCCTAAATGAGCATTTACCTCTCTCCCCTCACCACAAATCAGATTCTTCGGAGGAGTTCCCAGTACATTATGCTTTCCCCTGTGTAATTACTTTAAGAAACTCCAGCTGTTTTTATTCTCAGAAGGTTTACTCACTGATATACAGCTGCCTACCCCCTTCGTAAGTGCAGGTCCTAAATGAGCTTTTTTCTCTGTTCCCTCACCACAATCCAGATTCTTTTGGGGAGTTACCAGTACAGTACCCATACCAGGAAGTACTTAATTTATTAAGCTACTGCTTTTCTTAATCTCAGTGGAGATATTTACTGATAAACAGCTACCTACGCAGCATGTTCATGTCGTTCCTAAATGAGCTTTTATCTCTCTCCCCTCACCACAAATCAGATTCTTCTGAGGAGTTCCCAGTACATTATCCTTTCCCCTGTGTAATTACCTTAACAAGCTCCAGCTGTTTTTATTCTCAGAAGGTTTACTCCCTGATATACAGCTGCCTACCCCCTTCGTAAGTGCAGGTACTAAATGAGCTTTTTTCTCTGTTCCCTCACCACAATCCAGATTCTTTTGGGGAGTTACCAGTACAGTAACCATACCAGGAAGTACTTAATTTATTAAGCTACTGCTTTTCTTAATCTCAGTGGAGACATTTACTGATAAACAGCTACCTACGCAGCATGTTCATGTGGTTCCTAAATGAGCTTTTATCTCTCTCCCCTCAGCACAAATCAGATTCTTCTGAGGAGTTCCCAGTACATTATCCTTTCCCCTGTGTAATTCCCTTAACAAGCTCCAGCTATTTTTATTCTCAGAAGGTTTACTCCCTGATATACAGCTGCCTACCCCCTTCGTAAGTGCAGGTCCTAAATGAGCTTTTTTCTCTGTTCCCTCACCACAATCCAGATTCTTTTGGGGAGTTACCAGTACAGTAACCATACCAGGAAGTACTTAATTTATTTATCTCCTGCTTTTCTTAATCTCAGTGGAGATATTTACTGATAAACAGCTACCTACGCAGCATATTCATGTCGTTCCTAAATGAGCTTTTATCTCTCTCCCCTCAACACAAATCAGATTCTTCTCAGGAGTTCCCAGTACTTCATCTTTTCCCCTGTGTAATTACCTTAACAAGCTCCAGCTGTTTTTATTCTCAGAAGGTTTACTCCCTGATATACAGCTGCCTAGCCCTTCGTAAGTGCAGGTCCTAAAGGAGCTTATTTCTCTGTTCCCTCACCACAATCCAGATTCTTTTGGGGAGTTACCAGTACAGTAACCATACCAGGAAGTACTTACTTTATTAAGCTACTGCTTTGCTTAATCTCAGTGGAGATATTTACTGATAAACAGCTACCTACGCAGCATGTTCATGTCGTTCCTAAATGAGCTTTTATCTCTCTCCCCTCACCACAAATCAGATTCTTCTGAGGAGTTCCCAGTACATTATCCTTTCCCCTGTGTAATTACCTTAACAAGCTCCAGCTGTTTTTATTCTCAGAAGGTTTAATCCCTGATATACAACTGCCTACCCCCTTCGTAAGTGCAGGTCCTAAATGAGCTTTTTCTCTGTTCCCTCACCACAATCCAGATTCTTTTGGGGAGTTACCAGTACAGTAACCATACCAGGAAGTACTAAATTTAATAAGCTACTTCTTTTCTTTTCTTTTTTTTTTTTTTTTTTTTTGGCCAGTCCTGGGCCTTGGACTCAGGGCCTGAGAACTGTCCCTGGCTTCATCCCGCTCAAGGCTAGCACTCTGCCACTTGAGCCACAGCGCCGCTTATGGCCGTTTTCTGTATATGTGGTGCTGGGGAATCGAACCTAGGACCTCGTGTATATGAGGCAGGCACTCTTGCCACTAGGCTATATCCCCAGCCCGCTTTTCTTAATCTCAGTGGAGATATTTACTGATAAACAGCTACCTACGCAGCATGTTCATGTCGTTCCTAAATGAGCTTTTATATCTCTCCCCTCACCACAAATCAGATTCTTCTGAGGAGTTCCCAGTACATTATCCTTTCCACTGTGTAATTACCTTAACAAGCTCCAGCTGTTTTTATTCTCAGAAGGTTTACTCCCTGATGTACACCTGCCTACCCCCTTAGTAAGTGCAGGTCCTAAATGAGATTTTTTCTCTGTTCCCGCACCACAATCCAGATTCTTTTGGGGAGTTACCAGTACAGTAACCATACCAGGAAGTACTTAATTTATTAAGCTACTGCTTTTCTTAATCTCAGTGGAGATATTTACTGATAAACAGCTACCTACGCAGCATGTTCCTGTCGTTCCTAAATGAGCTTTTATCTCTCTCCCCTCACCACAAGTCAGATTCTTCTGAGGAGTTCCCAGTAAATAATCCTTTCCCCTGTGTAATTACCGTAACAAGCTCCAGCTGTTTTTATTCTCAAAAGGTTTACTCCCTGATATACAGGTGCCTACCCCCTTCGTAAGTGCAGGTAATAAATGAGCTTTTTTCTCTGTTCCCTCACCACAATCAAGATTCTTTTGGGGAGTTACCAGTACAGTAACCATACCAGGAAGTACTTAATTTATTAAGCTACTGCTTTTCTTAATCTCAGTGGAGATATTTACTGATAAACAGCTACCTACGCAGCATGTTCATGTCGTTCCTAAATGAGCTTTTATATCTCTCCCCTCACCACAAATCAGAATCTTCTGAGGAGTTCCCAGTACATTATCCTTTCCACTGTGTAATTACCTTAACAAGCTCGAGCTGTTTTTATTCTCAGAAGGTTTACTCCCTGATATACTGCTGCATACCCCCTTCATAAGTGCAGGTCCTAAATGAGCTTTTTTCTCTGTTCCCTCACCACAATCCAGATTCTTTTGTGGAGTACACAGTACAGGAACCATACCAGGAAGTACTTAATTTATTAAGCTATGGCGTTTCTTAATCTCAGTGGAGATATTTACTGATAAACAGCTACCTACGCAGCATGTTCATGTCGTTCCTAAATGAGCTTTTATCTCTCTCCCCTCACCACAAATCAGATTCTTCTGAGGAGTTCCCACTACATTATCCTTTCCCCTGTATAATTACCTTAACAAGCTCCAGCTGTTTTTATTCTCAGAAGGTTTACTCCCTGATATACAGCTGACTACCCCCTTCGTAAGTGCAGGTCCTAAATGAGCTTTTTCTCTGTTCCCTCACCACAATCCAGATTCTTTTGGGGAGTTACCAGTACAGTAACCATACCAGGAAGTACTTAATTTATTAAGCTACTGCTTTTCTTAATCTCAGTGGAGATATTTACTGATAAACAGCTACCTACGTAGCATGTTCATGTCGTTAATAAATGAGCTTTTATCTCTCTCCCCTCACCACAAATCAGATTCTTCTGAGGAGTTCCCAGTACATTATCCTCTCCCCGGTGTAATTACCTTAACAAGCTCCAGCTGTTTTTATTCTCAGAAGGTTACCTCCCTGATATACAGCTGCCTACCCCCTTCGTAAGTGCAGGTCCTAAATGAGCTTTTTTCTCTGTTCCCTCACCACAATCCAGATTCTTTTGGGGAGTTACCAGTACAGTAACCATACCAGGAAGTACTTAGTTTATTAAGCTACTGCTTTTCTTAATCTCAGTGGAGATATTTACTGATAAACAGCTACCTACGCAGCATGTTCATGTCGTTCCTAAATGAGCTTTTATCTCTCTCCCCTCACCACGAATCAGATTCTTCTGAGGAGTTCCCAGTACATTATCCTTTCCCCTGTGTAATTACCTTAACAAGCTCCAGCTGTTTTTATTCTCAGAAGGTTTACTCCCTGATATACAGCTGCCTACCCCCTTTGTAAGTGCAGGTCCTAAATGAGCTTTTTTCTCTGTTCCCTCACCACAATCCAGATTCTTTTGGGGAGTTACCAGTACAGTAACCATACCAGGAAGTACTTAATTTATTAAGCTACTGCTTTTCTTAATCTCAGTGGAGATATTTACTGATAAACAGCCACCTACGCAGCATGTTCATGTCGTTCCTAAATGTCCTTTTATCTCTCTCCCCTCACCACAATTCAGATTCTTCTGAGGAGTTCCCAGTACATTATCCTTTCCCCTGTGTAATTACCTTAACAAGCTCCAGCTGTTTTTATACTCAGAAGGTTTAATCCCTGATATACAGCTGCCTACCCACTTCGTAAGTGCAGGTCCTAAATGAGCTTTTTTCTCTGTTCCCTCACCACAATCCAGATTCATTTGGGGAGTTACCAGTACAGTAACCGTACCAGGAAGTACTTAATTTATTAAGCTACTGCTTTTCTTAATCTCAGTGGAGATATTTACTGATAAACAGCTACCTACGCAGCATGTTCATGTCGTTCCTAAATGAGCTTTTATCTCTCTCCCCTCACCACAAATCAGATTCTTCTGAGGAGTTCCCAGTACATTATCCGTTCCCCTGTGTAATTACCTTAACAAGCTCCAGCTGTTTTTATTCTCAGAAGGTTTACTCCCTGATATACAGCTGCCTACCCCCTTCGTAAGTGCAGTTCCTAAATGAGCATTTTTCTCTGTTCCCTCACCACAATCCAGATTCTTTTGGGGAGTTACCAGTACAGTAACCATACCAGGAAGTACTTAATTTATTAAGCTACTGCTGAGGTGCCAGACTTTGAAGTCAGGCCCCACCACGTGAACCCCATTTTATAATCGAACCCCGAGCCAATCAGATTGGTACCTGTGTTCTAATCTTGCTTGCACAGCTGATTGTTGTAACCTTGTTCTTTGCCTTTATAAGCCCTGTGTAATCACAGCTCGGGGCTTCCTCCTAACCTCCGCTGTGTCGGTGGGTAGGACGAGGCCCGAGTTGGCAGCTCGTTAAATAAAGCCTTGCCTTGCTTTTGCATTTCGGAGTGTCTGAATCTCGGTGGTCTTCTTGGGGGTGGTCTTGCAACTTGGCACAACATTTGGGGTTTCGTCCGGGATAGCCCCAGAGACCCCGAGATCCCAGACTCCGAAGGTAAGAAAACAGCGCTCTTCATTTGTCTTGTCCTGTAATTTGTCTGTCTGTTTTGCTTTTGCTTGGGTCTACTCCTCCTGTACCCTGGCAGGAGGTTGTGGGCCAACTTGGGTCTACTCCTCCTGTACCCTGGCAGGAGGTTGTGGGCCAACTTGGGAGATCTCCAACTCGTAACTCGGGTCCACTCCTTCTGCACCCTTGCAGGAGGTTGTGGGCCAACTCGGGTCCACTCCTTCTGCACCCTTGCAGGAGGTTGTGGGCCAACTCGGGTCCACTCCTTCTTGCAGGAGGTTGTGGGCCAACTCGGGTCCATTCCTTCTGCACCCTTGTAGGAGGTTGTGGGCCAGCTTGGGAGATCTCCAACTCGTAGCTTTTCTTGTTCTCAGGCCTGTGTGTTTTCCTCCTTTTGTATTAATTGTTTGTTTCTTGTAGCCTTTTGGACTGAACATCTGATCAGCTATGGATAACGTTCTGAGGACCTCCATCTAGCCCCCTAGACTTGATCCTAGCTCACTGGAGGGAGGTTAAGGAGATCATTTTTGTGTGTTTTTTTCTTGCACTGTGCCTGACTGACAAACGGATGATGGGGAACGTTCCTTCCACTCCCCTGGACTTGACTTTAGCTCACTGGAAAGATGTACAGGTGACAGCCCACAATCAGTCAATCAGTGAGAATGTCCGCAAAAAAAGAACTCTAGGGGGACCCCCCACCCAGCCTTCTTAAGCAGAAAATTGTTTGGTGCGCTAAAATGTTTTACTAAGACTAAAAATGTTTTACTAAAACTATCAAGCCCTGGAAAATGAGGCTGGAGAATGCTAAAATCATTTGTTAAAGGTTTTTGTCTTAAAATGTACGGCCGATGCTTATTCAGCGTGCTTTAAGATCTTTTGAAAATGTGTGTGTGCATGTGTGAGTGTGAACATGTTCAAGACTGCAGTATGATGCAAAACTAAGTTTAAATTCAAAGGTCTTCATGCCATGCAGTAACTGGGACTGAAGAAAAAAAAAAAGAAGGCTCTTTTGAAACAAGCAGCCCGTAAGCAAAGGGCGGCACCTGGTTTCAGATTGCCTGTGAGCTTCAGTTTTTCCGATGCAGATAAAAGCTAAAGTGTTGTGTTAGTGTTAGAAAGGCTTTGGAAATCAAGAATACATTTCTAGATAAGGAATTTGGAAGTAAAATTGTCCTAAATAATTATTGCAAAGTGAGAAAGGGAGAATTATGGCTACCAAAATGTTTAATTGCCATTCCAGCTTCTTTGTAGGTTTTTTGTAACAGTTTCCAGCAGGCCCACAGAGAAGCACAGGTGATTCCTACAAGTTTGTCAAGATCTAATACTGACCCTTAATAAGTTCCAGGTAAGAGAGCATGCTTAAAAACTACTTCTGTGTGGACCACCTTGTTGCTTATAATTGGAGTAAAGTGGCCCCTTATAAGACTCATTGATCTGAATCTGCGGTTTGAAGCCAGCCCGGGCAAAGAAAGGTCCCTGTGAGAGACTTGTCTCTAATCAGCCAGCAGAGTGCTGGGAACAGAGTTGTGTGGAGCTCAAAGTGGTACGGTGCTAGCCTTGAGCTGGAGAGCTGAGGGACAGCGCTCAGGCCCTGAGTCCAAGTCGAAAGTCACTCCTCCTGGGACAAAAGTGATGGAGCATCCAGAGGCAGTAAGCCACTGCTTGGATGGCAGAGATGGTGTCAGATCCTAGAGTCACTACTGTTGGCCTTTCAAAAGCTAAAGCCGGGAAGTCCTAGAAGAATAGTTCATGAGCATGCCTTTCCAGTGCCCATGTCTGTCTACTGGGCAGGAATTTGCCAGTCATATGTGATAGTGGTTGGTAAGGGTAAGTTTGTTAAATGAGAGGATAGATTAAAATCTCACCCCCTGCATTTACTCAAAGCCCTGACTGGCAGTAAGAATTTTAAGTTGATACATCTGTTTAGGAAAGAAAGCTTGTAGACCTGAGATTGTGTTGTCCTTATTGAGATCTGTTAAAGGCCTGTCAGCTTGCCAATGCCCCCAATCAACAGATTAACCACGGTGGAGGGGACCCTGGACGGCATCGCCACTTGGGTTCATTGCTTCCACGCCAGGCCAGCTGACCCCTTTGCCCTGGATGACAACTACCGTGATGGAACATGGGAGGTCTCCAAGCACCCAACTCAGCCGCTTTGCCTTCGCCTCAAGAAAAGAAAGTTAGACTGAGACTAAGGTTATAGGTTCCTGGCTAGGTAAGGTCTACGCCCCTGAGTCAGCCTGAAGAAGTTACAGAAGATGGATGATCTTCACCCATCAGCCCCCCTTTAAAATCAAGGGACCAGAGTTGTTTTTGGGAAGATGAGGCAGGATAAACTAGAGACATGCAGAACAGAGGTACAGAGAATATTCTTGTAAGAAATGGTGACAGGCCCTTTGGTTACTACATTGGGTCCTACTGGCCCATGCCTTACCTCTATATCATCCCCTAGACATGCAAGCCATTGAAATGGACAGAATGGAGCCATGATTGGCTCCCAAGGTACCAAAAAGAAAAAGGGGGAAATGAGGTGCCAGACTTTGAAGTCAGGCCCCACCACGTGAACCCCATTTTAGAATCGAACCCCGAGCCAATCAGATTGGTACCTGTGTTCTAATCTTGCTTGCACAGCTGATTGTTGTAACCTTGTTCTTTGCCTTTATAAGCCCTGTGTAATCACAGCTCGGGGCTTCCTCCTAACCTCCGCTGTGTCGGTGGGTAGGACGAGGCCCGAGTTGGCAGCTCGTTAAATAAAGCCTTGCCTTGCTTTTGCATTTCGGAGTGTCTGAATCTCGGTGGTCTTCTTGGGGGTGGTCTTGCAACTTGGCACAACACTGCTTTTCTTAATCTCAGTGGAGATATTTCCCGATAAACAGCTACCTACGCAGCATGTTCATGTCGTTCCTAAATGAGCTTTTATCTCTCTCCCCTCACCACAAATCAGATTCTTCTGAGGATTTCCCAGTACATTATCCTTTCCCCTGTGTAATTACCTTAACAAGCTCCAGCTGTTTTTATTCTCTGAATGTTTACTCCCTGATATACTGCTGCCTTCCCCCTTCTTAAGTGCAGGTCCTAAATGAGCTTTTTTCTCTGTTCCCTCAACACAATCCAGATTCTTTTGGGGAGTTACCAGTACAGTAACCATACCAGGAAGTACTTAATTTATTAAGCTACTGCTTTTTTTAATCTCCGTGGAGATATTTACTGATAAACAGCTACCCACTCAGCATGTTCATGTCGTTCCTAAATGAGCTTTTATCTCTCTCCCCTCACCACAAATCAGACTCTTCTGAGGAGTTCCCAGTACATTATCCTTTCCCCTGTGTAATTACCTTAACAAGCTCCAGCTTTTTTTATTCTCAGAAGGTTTACTCCCTGATATACAGCAGCCTACCCCCTTCTTAAGTGCAGGTCCTAAATGAGCTTTTTTCTCTGTTCCCTCACCACAATCCAGATTCTTTTCGGGAGTTACCAGTACAGTAACCATACCAGAAGTACTTAATTTATTAAGCTACTGCTTTTCTTAATCTTACTGGAGATATTTACTGATAAACAGCTACGTACGCAGCATGTTCATGTCGTTCCTAAATGAGCTTTTATCTCTCTCCCCTCACCACAAATCAGATTCTTCTGAGGAGTTCCCAGTACATTATCCTTTCCCCTGTGTAATTACCTTAACAAGCTCCAGCTGTTTTTATTCTCAGAAGGTTTAATCCCTGATATACAACTGCCTACCCCCTTTGTAAGTGCAGGTCCTAAATGAGCTTTTTCTCTGTTCCCTCACCACAATCCAGATTCTTTTGGGGAGTTACCAGTACAGTAACCATACCAGGAAGTACTAAATTTAATAAGCTACTTCTTTTCTTTTCTATTTTTTTTTTTTTTGGCCAGTCCTGGGCCTTGGACTCAGGGCCTGAGAACTGTCCCTGGCTTCTTCCCGCTCAAGGCTAGCACTCTGCCACTTGAGCCACAGCGCCGCTTATGGCCGTTTTCTGTATATGTGTTGCTGGGGAATCGAACGTAGGGCCTCGTGTATATGAGGCAGGCACTCTTGCCACTAGGCTATATCCCCAGCCCGCTTTTCTTAATCTCAGTGGAGATATTTACTGATAAACAGCTACCTACGCAGCATGTTCATGTCGTTCCTAAATGAGCTTTTATCTCTCTCCCCTCACCACAAATCAGATTCTTCTGAGGAGTTCCCAGTACATTATCCTTTCCCCTGTGTAATTACCTTAACAAGCTCCAGCTGTTTTTATTCTCAGAAGGTTACCTCCCTGATATACAGCTGCCTAACCCCTTCGTAAGTGCAGGTCCTAAATGAGCTTTTTCTCTGTTCCCTCACCACAATCCAGATTATTTTAGGGAGTTACCAGTACAGTAACCATACCAGGAAGTTCTTAGTTTATTAAGCTACTGCTTTTCTTAATCTCAGTGGAGATATTTACTGATAAACAGCTACCTACGCAGCATGTTCATGTCGTTCCTAAATGAGCTTTTATCTCTCTCCCCTCACCACGAATCAGATTCTTCTGAGGAGTTCCCAGTACATTATCCTTTCCCTTGTGTAATTACCTTAACAAGCTCCAGCTGTTTTTATTCTCAGAAGGTTTACTCCCTGATATACAGCTGCCTACCCCCTTCGTAAGTGCAGGTCCTAAATGAGCTTTTTTCTCTGTTCCCTCACCACAATCCAGATTCTTTTGGGGAGATACCAGTACAGTAACCATACCAGGAAGGACTTAATTTATTAAGCTACTGCTTTTCTTAATCTCAGTGGAGATATTTACTGATAAACAGCCACCTACGCAGCATGTTCATGTATTTCCTAAATGACCTTTTATCTCTCTCCCCTCACCACAATTCAGATTCTTCTGAGGAGTTCCCAGTACATTATCCTTTCCCCTGTGTAATTACCTTAACAAGCTCCAGCTGTTTTTATTCTTAGAAGGTGTACTCCCTGATATACAGCTGCCTACCCGCCTTCGTAAGTGCAGGTCCTAAATGAGCTTTTTTCTTTGTTCCCTCACAACAATCCAGATTCTTTTGGGAAGTTAACAGTATAGTAACTATACCAGGAAGTACTTAATTTATTAAGCTACTGCTTTTCTTAATCTCAGTGGAGATATTTAATGATAAACAGCTACCTACGCAGCATGTTCATGTCGTTCCTAAATGAGCTTTTATCTCTCTCCCCTCACCACAAATCAGATTCTTCTGAGGAGTTCCCAGTACATTATCCTTTCCCCTGTGTAATTACCTTAACAAGCTCCAGCAGTTTTTATTCTCAGATTTTTTACTCCCTGATATACAGCTGCCTACCCCTTTAGTAAGTGCAGGTCCTAAATGAGCTTTTTTCTCTGTTCCCTCACCACAATCCAGATTCTTTTGGGGAGTTAACAGTACAGTAACCATATCAGGAAGTACTTAATTTATTATGCTACTGCTTTTCTTAATCTCAGTGGAGATATTTACTGGTAAACAGCTACTAAGCAGCATGTTCATGTCGTTCTTAATGAGCTTTTATCTCTCTCCCTTCACAACGAATCAGATTCTTCTGAGGAGTTCCCAGTACCTTATCCTTTCCCCTGTGTAATTACCTTAACAAGCTCCAGCTGTTTTTATTCTCAGAAGGTTTACTCCCTGATATACAGCTGCCTACCCCCTTCGTAAGTGCAGGTCCTAAATGAGCTTTTTTCTCTGTTCCCTCACCACAATCCAGATTCTTTTGGGGAGTTACCAGTACAGTAACCATACCAGGAAGTACTAAATTTAATAAGCTACTGCTTTTCTTTTCTTTTTTTTTTTTTGGCCAGTCCTGGGCCTTGGACTCAGGGCCTGAGAACTGTCCCTGGCTTCTTCCTGCTCAAGGCTAGCACTCTGCCACTTGAGCCACAGCGCCGCTTATGGCCGTTTTCTGTATATGTGGTGCTGGGGAATCGAACGTAGGGCCTCGTGTATATGAGGCAGGCACTCTTGCCACTAGGCTATATCCCCAACCGCTTTTTTAATCTCAGTGGAGATATTTACTGATAAACAGCTACCTACGCAGCATGTTCATGTCGTTCCTAAATGAGCTTTTATCTCTCTCCCCTCACCACAAATCAGATTCTTCTGAGGAGTTCCCAGTACATTATCCTTTCCCCTGTGTAATTACCTTAACAAGCTCCAGCTGTTTTATTCTCAGAAGGTTTACTCCCTGATATACAGCTGCCTAACCCCTTCGTAAGTGCAGGTCCTAAATTAGCTTTTTTCTCTGTTCCCTAACCACAATCCAGATTCTTTTGGGAGTTACCAGTACAGTAACCATACCAGGAAGTACTTAATTTATTAAGCTACTGCTTTTCTTAATCTCAGTGGAGATATTTACTGATAAACAGCTACCTACGCAGCATGTTCATGTCGTTCCTAAATGAGCTTTTATCTCTCTCCCCTCACCACAAATCAGATTCTTCTGAGGAGTTCCCAGTACAGTACACTTTCCCCTGTGTAATTACCTTAACAAGCTCCAGCTGTTTTTATTCTCAGAAGGTTTACTCCCTGATATACTGCTGCCTACCCCCTTCTTAAGTGCATGTCCTAAATGAGCTTTTTTCTCTGTTCCCTCACCACAATCCAGATTCTTTTGGGGAGTTACCAGTACAGTGACCATACCAGGAAGTACTTAATTTATTATGCTACTGCTTTTCTTAATCTCAGTGGAGATATTTACTGGTAAACAGCTACCTAAGCAGCATGTTCATGTCGTTCCTAAATGAGCTTTTATCTCTCTCCCTTCACCACGAATCAGATTCTTCTGAGGAGTTCCCAGTACCTTATCCTTTCCCCTGTGTAATTACCTTAACAAGCTCCAGCTGTTTTTATTCTCAGAAGGTTTACTCCCTGATATACAGCTGCCTACCCCCTTCGTAAGTGCAGGGCATAAATGAGCTTTTTTCTCTGTTCCCTCACCCCAATCCAGATTCTTTTGTGGAGTTACCAGTACAGTAACCATACCAGGAAGTACTTAATTTATTAAGCTACTGCTTTTCTTAATCTCAGTGGAGATATTTACTGATAAACAGCTACCTATGCAGCATGTTCATGTCGTTCCTAAATGAGCTTTTATCTCTCTCACCTCACCACAAATCAGATTCTTCTGAGGAGTTAACAGTACATTATCCTTTCCCCTGTGTAATTACCTTAAAAAGCTCCAGCTGTTTTTATTCTCTGAAGGTTTACTCCCTGATATACTGCTGCCTACCCCCTTCTTAAGTGTAGGTCCTAAATGAGCTTTTTTCTCTGTTCCCTCACCACAATCCAGATTCTTTTGGGGAGTTACCAGTACAGGTAACCATACAAGGAAGTACTTAATTTATTAAGCTACTGCTTTTCTTTATCTTAGTGGAGATATTTACTGATAAACAGCAACGTACGCAGCATGTTCATGTCGTTCCTAAATGAGCTATTATCTCTCTCCCCTCACCACAAATCAGATTCTTCTGAGGAGTTCCCAGTACACTATCCTTTCCCCTGTGTAATTACCTTAAAAAGCTCCAGCTGTTTTTATTCTCAGAAGGTTTACTCCCTGATATACAGCTGCCTACCCCCTTCGTAATTGCAGGTCCTAAATGAGCTTTTTTCTCTGTCCCCTCACCACAATCCAGATTCTTTTGGGGAGTTAACAGTACAGAAACCATACCAGGAAGTACTTAATTTATTAAGCTACTGCTTTTCTTAATCTCAGTGAGATATGTACTGATAAACAGCTACCTATGCAGCATGTTCATGTCGTTCTTAAATGACCTTTTATCTCTCTCCCCTCACCACCAATCAGATTCTTCTGAGGAGTTCCCAGTACATTATCCTTTCCCCTGTGTAATTACCTTAACAAGCTCCAGCAGTTTTTATTCTCAGATTTTTTACTCCCTGATATACAGCTGCCTACCCCTTTAGTAAGTGCAGGTCCTAAATGAGCTTTTTTCTCTGTTCCCTCACCACAATCCAGATTCTTTTGGGGAGTTAACAGTACAGAAACCATATCAGGAAGTACTTACTTTATTATGCTACTGCTTTTCTTAATCTCAATGGAGATATTTACTGGTAAACAGCTTCCTAAGCAGCATGTTCATGTCGTTCCTAAATGAGCTTTTATCTCTCTCCCTTCACCACGAATCAGATTCTTCTGAGGAGTTCCCAGTACCTTATCCTTTCCCCTGTGTAATTACCTTAACAAGCTCCAGCTGTTTTTATTCTCAGAAGGTTTACTCCCTGATATACAGCTGCCTACCCCCTTCGTAAGTGCAGGTCCTAAATGAGCTTTTTTCTATGTTCCCTCACCACAATCCAGATTCTTTTGGGGAGTTACCAGTACAGTAACCATACCAGGAAGTACTAAATTTAATAAGCTACTGCTTTTCTTTTTTTTTTTTTTTTTTTTTTTTTTTTTTGGCCAATCCTGGGCGTTGGACTCAGGGCCTGAGAACTGTCCCTGGCTTCTTCCCGCTCAAGGCTAGCACTCGGCCACTTGAGCCACAGCGCCGCTTATGGCCGTTTTCTGTATATGTGGTGCTGGGGAATCGAACCTAGGGCCTCGTGTATATGAGGCAGGCACTCTTGCCACTAGGCTATATCCCCAGCCCGCTTTTCTTAATCTCAGTGGAGATATTTACTGATAAACAGCTACCTACGCAGCATGTTCATGTCGTTCCTAAATGAGCTTTTATCTCTCTCCCCTCACCACAAATCAGATTCTTCTCAGGAGTTCCCAGTACATTATCCTTTCCCCTGTGTAATTACCTTAACAAGCTCCAGCTGTTTTTATTCTCAGAAGGTTTACTCCCTGATATACAGCTGCCTAACCCCTTCGTAAGTGCAGGTCCTAAATGAGCTTTTTTCTCTGTTCCCTAACCACAATCCAGATTCTTTTGGGGAGTTACCAGTACAGTAACCATACCAGGAAGTACTTAATTTATTAAGCTACTGATTTTCTTAATCTCAGTGGAGATATTTACTGATAAACAGCTACCTACGTAGCATGTTCATGTCGTTCCTAAATGAGCTTTTATCTCTCTCCCCTCACCACAAATCAGATTCTTCTGAGGAGTTCCCAGTACATTACCCTTTAGCCTGTGTAATTACCTTACCAAGCTCCAGCTGTTTTTATTCTCAGAAGGTTTACTCCCTGATATACTGCTGCCTACCCCCTTCTTAAGTGCATGTCCTAAATGAGCTTTTTTCTCTGTTCCCTCACCACAATCCAGATTCTTTTGGGGAGTTACCAGTACAGTAACCATACCAGGAAGTACTTAATTTATTAAGCTACTGCTTTTCTTAATCTCAGTGGAGATATTTACTGATAAACAGCTACCTACGCAGCATGTTCATGTTGTTCCTAAATGAGCTTTTATCTCTCTCCCCTCACCTCAAATCAGATTCTTCTGAGGAGTTCCCGGTACATTATCCTTTCCCCTGTGTAATTACCTTAACAAGCTCCAGCTGTTTTTATTCTCAGAAGGTTTACTCCTGATATACAGCTGCCTACCTCCTTCGTAAGTGCAGGTACTAAATGAGCTTTTTTCTCTGTTCCCTCACCACAATCCAGATTCTTTTGCGGAGTTACCAGTACAGTAACCATACCAAGAAGTACTTAATTTATTAAGCTACTGCTTTTCTTAATCTTAGTGGAGATATTTACTGAAAAACAGCAACGTACGCAGCATGTTCATGTCGTTCCTAAATGAGCTATTATCTCTCTCCCCTCAGCACAAAGCAGATTCTTCTGAGGAGTTCCCAGTACACTATCCTTTCCCCTGTGTAATTACCTTAACAAGCTCCAGCTGTTTTTATTCTCAGAAGGTTTAACTCCCTGATATACAGCTGCCTACCCCCTTCGTAATTGCAGGTCCTAAATGAGCTTTTTTCTCTGTTCCCTCACCACAATCCAGATTCTTTTGTGGAGTACACAGTACAGTAACCATACCAGGAAGTACTTAATTTATTAAGCTACTGCTTTTCTTAATCTCAGTGGAGATATTTACTGATAAACAGCTACCTACGCAGCATGTTCATGTCGTTCTTAAATGACCTTTTATCTCTCTCCCCTCACCACCAATCAGATTCTTCTGAGGAGTTCCCAGTACATTATCCTTTCCCCTGTGTAATTACCTTAACAAGCTCCAGCAGTTTTTATTCTCAGATTTTTTACTCCCTGATATACAGCTGCCTACCCCTTTAGTAAGTGCAGGTCCTAAATGAGCTTTTTTCTCTGTTCCCTCACCACAATCCAGATTCTTTTGGGGAGTTAACAGTACAGTAACCATACCATGAAGTACTTAATTTATTATGCTACTGCTTTTCTTAATCTCAGTGGAGATATTTACTGGTAAACAGCTACCTAAGCAGCACGTTCATATCGTTCCTAAATGAGCTTTTATCTCTCTCCCTTCACCACGAATCAGATTCTTCTGAGGAGTTCCCAGTACCTTATCCTTTCCCCTGTGTAATTACCTTAACAAGCTCCAGCTGTTTTTATTCTCAGAAGGTTTACTCCCTGATATACAGCTGCCTACCCCCTTCGTAAGTGCAGGGCCTAAATGAGCTTTTTTCTCTGTTCCCTCACCACAATCCAGATTCTTTTGGGGAATTACCAGTACAGTAACCATACCAAGAAGTACTTAAATTATTAAGCTACTGCTTTTCTTAAACTTAGTGGAGATATTTACTGGTAAACAGCTACGTACGCAGCATGTTCATGTCGTTCCTAAATGAGGTTTTATCTCTCTCCCCTCACCACAAATCAGATTCTTCTGAGGAGTTCCCAGTACATTATCCTTTCCCCTGTGTAATTACCTTAACAAGCTCCAGCTGTTTTTATTTTCAGAAGGTATACTCCCTGATATACAGCTGCCTACCCCCTTCGTAAATGCAGGTCCTAAATGAGCTTTTTTCTCTGTTCCCTCACCAAAATCCAGATTCTTTTGGGGAGTTACCAGTACAGTAACCATACCAGGAAGTACTAAATTTAATAAGCTACTGCTTTTCTTTTTTTTTTTTTTTTTTTTTTTTTTTGGCCAGTCCTGGGCGTTGGACTCAGGGCCTGAGAACTGTCCCTGGCTTCTTCCCGCTCAAGGCTGCACTCAGCCACTTGAGCCACAGCGCCGCTTATGGCCGTTTTCTGTATATGTGGTGCTGGGGAATCGAACCTAGGGCCTCGTGTATATGAGGCAGGCACTCTTGCCACTAGGCTATATCCCCAGTCCGCTTTTCTTAATCTCAGTGGAGATATTTACTGATAAACAGCTACCTACGCAGCATGTTCATGTCGTTCCTAAATGAGCTTTTATCTCTCTCCCCTCACCACAAATCAGATTCTTCTGAGGAGTTCCCAGTACATTATCCTTTCCCCTGTGTAATTACCTTAACAAGCTCCAGCTGTTTTTATTCTCAGAAGGTTTACTCCCTGATATACAGCTGCCTAACCCCTTCGTAAGTGCAGGTCCTAAATAAGCTTTTTTCTCTGTTCCCTAACCACAATCCAGATTCTTTTGGGAGTTACTAGTACAGTAACCATACCAGGAAGTACTTAATTTATTAAGCTACT